>NC_037675.1:99126116-99300962 GCF_003255815.1 Theropithecus gelada | reverse complement strand
AAAAGTCAGGAAACAACAGGTGCTGGAGAGGATGTGGAGAAATAGGAACACTTTTACACTGTTGGTGGGATTGTAAACTAGTTCAACCATTATGGAAAACAGTATGGCGATTCCTCAAGGATCTAGAACTAGATGTACCATATGACCCAGCCATCCCATTACTGGGTATATACCCAAAGGATTATAAATTATGCTGCTATAAAGACACATGCACACGTATGTTTATTGCAGCACTATTCACAATAGCAAAGACTTGGAATCAACCCAAATGTCCATCAGTGACAGATTGGATTAAGAAAATGTGGCATATATACACCATGGAATACTATGCAGCCATAAAAAAGGATGAGTTTGTGTCCTTTGTAGGGACATGGATGCAGCTGGAATCCATCATTCTTAGCAAACTATCACAAGAACAGAAAACCAAACACCGCATGTTCTCACTCATAGGTGGGAACTGAACAATGAGATCACTTGGACTCGGGAAGGGGAACATCACACACCGGGGCCTATCATGGGGAGGGGGGCGGGGGGAGGGATTGCATTGGGAGTTATACCTGATGTAAATGACGAGTTGATGGGTGCAGCACACCAACAAGGCACAAGTATACATATGTAACAAACCTGCACGTTATGCACATGTACCCTACAACTTACAGTATAATAATAATAAATAAATTAAAAAAAAAAAAAAAAAAGTTGACATGACATTTATTGGGTATTATCTATCTATCTATCTATCTATCTATCTATCTATCTATCAATCATTTAGGAGATACCAGAAAGCAAAATGCCAGAAATAAAATTATCCATAATCCTCTCACCTTGATATCAGGTCTATGCACATTTTTCATTGTTTGTGTATTTTATTCTGGTCTTATTTTATATTGCCATATATGCCTATTTTATTGTGATCCTGCTTTTTCTCTTCCAAAACACTGTAAACATGTTCCATGTCATTAAGTGGCCTCCTAAAACATGATTTTTAATAGCTGCTTAGTATTCCATTTTACAGCTGCTCCATAAAGCAGTTAACCTCTCCAGTGCTGGTGGGGATTTGTGTTTCCAGAATTTCAGCAGCGTATATATAGCTATTTTTATACATATAATTATTTATTTAAAAAAAATCCCCAGATTTCAACTTGTAGAGTCAAAAGGAAAGTCTGTCTACAAAGTGTTTGATATGTGTTACCCAGTTGTCCTCAGGAAAAATGGTACCAGTTCGCAGTCCTGCCAGCAGTATTGGAGGGGGCTTACTTACGGTGGCACTTGGAAACCTTTGCTGGGAGGGAGGGAGCTCATCTCTACTGCACTGTGGCAGGGAAGGCTGCATTCAGACAGGGAGTCTCTGAGCTTCCAGACACCAATGATGTGAAGAAAATGCCAAGACTTGGCAGCAGACGGTCTGCAATCAAGTTGCAATTCTGCTGCCTCTGAAGCCACTCCACACCATCATCCAGAAATGACCATAAAGTCCAGTCAAGGGCTTCACTGACAACAAATAAAAGGCTTACTCCTCCCAGTAGGACTTTGAACATGGAAAATGGTCAAAAAGAGACTTCCTGCATCCAGGGGGCCAATGGAAAATGATGAGTGAATCAAACAGGTGGAATTGACTAGAAATGAGGTGAAAACACTGGAGTCCAACTGCCTGGGCTTGTGCCCTGGGCCCACCTGTAGCAGATGAGTCCCCGGGCCTGGTGCCTAGCTTTCCTGGCATCTGGTTCCTCATATGTAAAATGGGGCTATAATAGGGATTAAATTAGTATCTGTAAAGTCTCCAGCATAGGGCCTGGTGTTTAATAAGCACAGCATTTGTGTATTTAAATAAATAAAACCTTCTAGGTGACACACCCTGAGTTTAAATCTGTACCCTATACAACTGGGTTCTCATGAGCTTCCACCCTGCAAAATCTTTATTTTTGTTTTCCGAATGAGGAATTCAGAAAGTTTAAGTAAATTGCCCACAGTTGCAAAGCTAATCAATGGAAAACCTGGGATTGAACCTGGGTATTTCTACTCCAGGGCAAATTATCCTATTTTTTATAAGGTTTGGGTAAATTAAAAGTTTTTTTGTTTTTTTTTTTCCCCCGAGTTGGAGTCTTGCACTGTTGCCTGGGCTGGAGTGCAATGGTGAGATCTCGGCTCACTGCAACCTCCAATCGTTTGAAGGTTCAAATGATTAGCCTGCCTCTGCCTCCCAAGTAGCTGGGATTATAGGCACCCTCCACCACACCCAGTTATTTTTTTGTATTTTTAGTAGATACGGGGTTTCACTATGTTGGCCAGGCTAGTCTTGAACTCCTGACCTTGTGATCTGCCTGCCTCAGCCTCCCAAAGTGCTGGGAGAATAGTTATTTCACGTATCTCATTTTGTCCACAGCAATCTTTCTGTTTACTTCTTTGTTAACTTATTAAGATATAACTTGCATTCAGTAAAATTCACCCTTTCAAGGCATTCTGTTCTAAGATATAGTAAAAATATCCAGCCACTATCCACCACGAGAATCAGGATTGAGACTATTTCCATTTAGCTAAAGTTTTCTCACCACCCCCATCCAATCGCCAGACCATGGCATCCACTTATCAGATTTCACCCCCTCAAGTTTGGTTCTCTCCAGAAAGTCACATACATGGAACCATTTAATATGTAGTCTTTTGAGTCTGACTTCTTTCACTGAGCATCATGCACATGAGATTTTCCATGTCGTGACATGGATCCGTAGTTTGTTTCTTTCCATCACTGACACAATAGTCGGTAGATATCATCTCTACTTTATCGCTGAAGAAACTGAGGCTGAAGGACACTAAGAACCTTTCCGAAGGTCACACAGCAAGAGTCCGGGTCTTCTCATTTTAAGTCCTGCACTTTAAAACTCTGTATGTAGCAAACACGGGATGGGGTTTTGCACCTTGTTCTGCTGTGTATTGTGTAGGAAATGCTGCTTCAGCATGCGCCTCCCTGTTAGATAGTGAGTTCCTGGGAGATAGGGATTCAGCTCTGTTTGTTATGTTCACTGTATCATGAGCGGGGTGCCCAGCCCAGAGTGTACACGTTCAGGAAGCATTGGTTAAACGTGACAACATGAAGAGCAAGGCGATATTTTGGAAAGCAAAAATAGCATCAGCCAGTCCTGTAACGCATGTATTATATCAAAGCACTTTGAGTTTTCATTTTGAGGCATGGAAAGCAATAATAAACGGGAGGGCAAGGAAGTGAATCTATAACCCCCAGCAGTCCTTTATCCAGAGTGTTTGCTGACCCATTGTGGCAAAGAGCAACGCGCACTGAGAAATCAAGAATCTTCTCCAGCGAGGGTGTTTCTCAGGAAGCGAAGGGCTCGGGACTCACTTGGGTCCACAGTCCCCATAAAGCTAAGAATAGCAGGTAGCACTTACCACGCGTGCCAGAACCCACGTTTGAACGCAATAAATGCCCTAATCCTCTTGTAGTCACCTTGTCATGGAAGTATCAATATCCTTTGGAAGAAATTAAAAGATAGGTTCAAAGAGGTTAAATATCATGATCCAAGACTCAGATCTGGTAACAAAACGTTAGCTGAAATTCAATCGAAGGTCAATCTGATTTCTCTGTTACTGAGAAGGGAAAGGATTCCTGAAAACCGTATCCCAAAATTTGGGTCAGTCAAAACATAGTGATTTTAAAATACATATATTATTAACATTAACTATAGCCACCGTGCTGCGCCATAGATCACCAGAATTTACTCCTGTTAACTGAACTTTGTACTTTTCAACTAACACCTCCCCGACCCCTGCCCTCCAGCCTCTGGTAACAATCATTCTACTCTCTACTTCTATAAGCCTGACTTTTTTTTAGATGCCACATATAAATGAGATCATGAGGTATTTGTCTTTCTGTCCCTGGAGTATTTCACTTAGCATAAACTCCTGTAGATTTTAAATGATAAGTATGTGAGGTGATGAGTGTGTCAGCTAGTCAGATTTACACATGGTACTCCATAAATATTGTACCTACAATGATCATATGTCAATTAAAAATAAAATAAAAATAAAGAAAACAGAGTCATTTCAGTGAAAGCAACGTTGGGTTGCAATGTCATTGGTGGATATTGGTGTCCACAGACAGATGAATGAGTAAACAGTTTATCCATACAATGAAATATTATTCAGCCTGTAAAAAAAGGAAATTTCAGCACACGCTACAATGTGGATAAATCTTTAGAAAATTATACTAAGTAAATAAGCCAGTCACAAAAAGACAAATGAGAAAAAAAAAAGAAATTCAACTTATGTGTGGTATTTAGAGTTGTCGATATCATAAACACTGAAAATAAAATGGTGGTTGCCAGGGTCTGAGGGGAAAGGAAATGAGAGATACTGTTTAATGGCATTAACACCATTAAATATTTGGTGAGATGAAAAGAGTTCTAAAGATAAATGTTGCTGATGGTTGCACAATAATGCAAATGTGTGTAATGCTGCTAAGCTACACACTTACAAATTGTTATGATGGAAAACTTTATGTTATGTGTATTTTGCCACAACTTTGAGAGCTTAAGTAAATTAAAAGATTTCTCATGATGCATAGCATCTAGGTGGCAGATCCCAAACAGCCAGCCAGGTGTTACTTTCCTCGAAGTAGTTTGACCCTACAAAGGAATTTAATTTAGATTTTGGGGGTTATAAATGTAGGGGTACCACTGCAGTTTTGTTACATGGCTATAGTGCGTAGTGGTAAATTCTGGACTTTTAGGGTAACCATCTCCCAAATATTGTGCATTGTACCCATAAAATAATGGTTTTTTGTGTGTTTTGTTTTGTTTTGTTTTGTTTTGTTTTGTTTTGTTTTGAGATGGAGTCTCACTCTGTCATCCAGGCTGGAGTCCAGTGGCATGATCTTGGTTCACTGCAACCTCCGCCTCCTGGGTTCAAGCAATTCTCCTCCCTCAGCCTCCCGAGTAGCTGGGATTACAGGTGCACGCCACAATGCCCAGCTAATTTTTGTATTTTTAGTAGAGATGGGGTTTCGCCATGTTGGCCAGGATGGTCTCGAACTCCTGAGCTCAAGTGATCTGACTGCCTTGGCCTCCCAAAGTGCTGGGATTAATGCGTGAGCCACTACACCAGGTCCCATAAAGTAATTTCTCATCCTACACCTTCCTTCCATCCTCTCACCCTTCTGAGTCTCCAAAGTCTATTATTCCATGCTCTGTGTCCAGTACACACATTACGTAGCTCCTGATTTTCTGTTTCTGAGTTGTTTCACTTAAGATAATGACCTCCAGCTCCATCCATGTTGCTGCAAATAGTATTGTATTGAATGACATCTACCACATTCTCTTTATCCAATCATTGTTTGATGGACACCTAGGTGGATTCCATATCTTTGCTATTGTAAACAGTGCTGCCATAAACATAAAAAGTGTAGGTTTCTTTTTGATATAATAATTTCTTTTTTTTCTGGGGCGGGGAGTAGTTACCCAGTAGTTAGATTGCTGAATCCAATGAAAGTTTTATTTTTAGCTCTTTGTGAAATCTCCATACCATTTTCCATGGAGATTGTACTAATTCACTTTCCACCAACACCATATAAGTGTTCCTTTTGCTCTGCATCCTCACCAACATCTGTTATTTTTTGACTTTTTACTAATAGCCATTCTGACTGGTGCAAGATGATATCTCATTATGGTTTAATTTGCATTTCTCTGGCAATTAGTGATGTTGAGCATTTTTTCCTAGGCTTGCGGGCCCGTCGTGTCATTTCAAGCGGTGTTCATTGAGTTCCGCCTTGTACGAGGCACCCACACCTGGAGCTAGAGGGAAGGGGCTGGAGGTATAAATTCCAATAGAGTGGTCTCTGTAGTTAGGGAATTCATATTTGCCAGGACACGGGTTATCACACAAAGAAAGTCATGGCAGAGAGGGATGTGGTTGTAGCATCATGAAACAAATGCAGCAGAGTGCAAAGGGGAGAAGATTCTGTTTAGAAGAGCTCTGGACACCTTTGAGAAAAAACCAGCTTCAAGAGTCCCTTAAGCTTTTGAGGGTATGTTTTTGACATGTCATGGGGCAACCCAAAGGGGGATCCAGCCTAGGATAGGGCAACAGCCTCGGCAAAGATTTGGAGGTGGCAGGGGAGGCAGAGCCTGCTCCTTGAACAGCTCGGGTTCTCTTAGTGAGAGCTGGGATAGATGAGCCTGCACAGTGGCCTCAAACAGCTGCTTTGGGTCCCCACATAAGATACTGCCTGTGGGTCCTGAGAAGCTGGTGCAGGAGGCTGTGGGGGGAGGTTGGGGTCTGGAATAAAAGACTGCCACGTTAGAGGCACACGGAAGGCAGAGAACAAAGAGACAGAGGTTTGAAGCCAAACAAAGATAAAACAGCTGATAGAAGACAAAGCCCCAGAAAGGCAGTACTGGGGCCTCTTCACCATGCAGCGGGACTGACAGGTGGGCATCAAAGGCGGACGAGGCTGCAGAGCGGCTCAGGTGCTAGGCAGCTTGGGGTGCGGGGCTTTGTTCAGTCTGACTGAGCAGTCAGTCTGCTTATATTGAAAATGCACTATGCTAAGCAGAAGGCAGTCCTATATTTAGATTTTTCTTTTAATCTTGAAAGAGAAGAAAACAGTAACAAAGGACTTTCTTGTCATATCCTAATGCAAGTTGAACTTCTAAAGACTTGGAGGAGGTGTTCATGACACCAAAGCTTTTACAAGCACTGACATAGAAAACTGAAGTAGGGGCGCATAAAAGGAGTCTTCTACCCTTTGTGTTTTTGCTTGCCACCAGAGCCATGAGACATCAGCTCAGTCCCATGGGGAGTTTTTGTGTTTAAAATGCTGTGCGATATTCACAGCCGCATTTGATCCTATGGTCCACTCCAGGGTGGGAGTTGAAAGGTCTTTATTTTCACAGGTGGGGGTCTGAGCCTTGGAAAGGTCCAGGGTCTTCCTCAGGGTTAATCAGCCACTGAGTGGTAGACTCAAACATGAATCCCAGGTCTGCCCATGCTGGTCCCAAGGAAGTAGAGATGCTTGCCTCTGATGAAACAAGGCCACAGCCTTTGAAATCCCACTTAGATTGAAGCTCAATGTCATCCTTTAGAAGCCAGGTAACCTTGAACAAGTCTCCTATCCTCTCAGAGCCTCCATCACCTGAGGGACAAAACCAGCATCTATTTGAAGATTCAATGAGATAACCCACATGCCCAGCATGGCGCCCGGCACCTCATGATGACAGCAGCTATCCGCATGAACTGATAGGACCCCGACGACAGTGTGGGTGGTCATGAACAGAGAACTTCTCTGGGAGTGTGGAGCCCTGGCTGAGTTCTCCTTCCTTGCAGAGAGGCTCTCTCAATGGTTCTGTTGCACCAGGATCCTAATAGTCTATGAAAATTGCGGTAGGAAGAGATATTGGGGCTGAGGTCTCTGAGGTTTCTGCTCTACAAACAGCAACATTTTGCCCTACTTTGATTTAGAACAAGTGGAAAAATTAGACAAGAAATCAAATCGTTCAAGGCCAACATACTTCTTATTGTTAACAGGCTCAGGGAGAGGGCGGAGCTCAGTGTGAGAGGCAGATAGACCTGCTAAGAGAACTCCAGGAAAGGGCCCATTTTGCCTCCAACCATAGGCTTTGCTGGACTGAGACTCACCTGCCCATGAAGGTAAGCTAGGGAGACCCTGCTTCTTGGAACAGGGAGAATGCTTTGTTCCATGCATACTGTCACGTGTATTCAGGAAAGCAGCAGAAGGAAGCCAGGAGAGGGATGCTAAGAAGCTTTATTCACCTGGAAGGAAAAGTAAGAAAGGAGAAGTAGCATTGTCCTGACTTAAACCAGATTAGCATGCTCCTAACACAGTGGGCGTGAAAATTCCGTGTGTGATGCCACAGTCTCCAGAAGGGAGGTGAACGGACCAGCAGTCTATCTGGTTGATCCCTCCCACATTCATGGGCTCCTTGCCTGATACCAACCCCATTCTCCTGTCTGAGCTCCTGGGGCTACTGGGGTGCAGTTTAGATTTTGCCACTAGAAGGCTCTGAGGTGGGTTAACAGCAAGGAAGCTTCATCTGCCGAGGCTGAACTTGACTCATTTCTCTCTTCCCGCTCTGAAGGATCTCCAGCCGCGCTGCCAAACCAGCAGAGATCCTGCAGGGAGATGAATGACCCAGGAAGACGGGAAGATAACAAGCACACAAGGTCGCTCCACCGAGCAAAAGGCAACATTTGAGCCTCCCCAAATTCAAATATAAACCGTCCCATTATCAAGGTCCTGCTGAGAAGACACAGTTTGAAGATTAAATCCCCTTGCCAGTTGGATCTCAAAGAAATTAAGGACTGACATCGCGGGCTTGTTGGTCCTTTCAAGTTCAAAGTTCAAATCTCACAATTTTTAGGTGAAAGTGCCAGAATTCTCTTCTATGATTTATTTTGCCCCTCCGCCTTGGCCTGAGGAATCCTTGATTCCTCAGGGGACTTGGGATTCCTGGAGCAGCAACAGCCTAGGTCATTTTCTGCTGAAATGAGCGTGGTTACTTTAGGACTGAGAGGAAGGCTTGGTGCCGTGCCAATTCACTTAGGAGTCTCTCTCTACTTAAAGAGTTGAAAGAATTAGTAGGACACATAGGACTGAGACGGTTAGCACTGTTTTCCACATCACTAAATGCTGAAAATATTCCAACTCCCAACCCTAAGGTACTTTCTCTTAGTTATCCCAGAAAAATGAAATTTCCCAAGCCCAGCCCTTAATGTCCAAGACTCTACAGCAACCCTCTGAAGAGGGCAGTGGAGAAAAGCTTCCTGGTTTTGCCCCATCGGGTTGCCAGTTCCTTCATGTCAGTCATCTGGATCCCAAAAGGTGACACATTAAATTCAAATGGGGAAACTCTTTCTTCAACAATTTAATTTGCACAAGGCACACTTACCAACACGGAGAGGAAGACCTATTTTGACATCTTGTCTGCATTCTCAGAAAGGGACAGCTGCCTTTCCTTCCCATTGGAGCATTTCAAACCTCAGAATTCTCACTTTTCCTATTGACCAGTGTTCCTGCTCCACTGTATTCAACTGAGGTGGGCTCTGGCTAGTGGGATTGCGTCTACTCTCCCATGCAAGCAGGACTTTTCCATCCTGGGGCCCAGTGGTGGATTGCACTCTCCTGCTTTGAAATGGCTTCGCAGGGAGACACATGTCACCAGTCCACATGTTGGCTCTCACTGGAGAATGATGCTCAGCACATCACTGCCCTGCTGTTTCTATACCCACCCTATGAACCTTTGGGCCCACTGATGTCTAAACCTCTGCTGAGCCATCATTTCTCAGCCTTGGCGTGTCCCAGACATGAGTAGCATCTCTGCCATCTTTTTCTCCCCAGTAGTGAGATAAACCTCTCTCCTCCCTTCAATCATTTCAGAGAAACTAGCTAGTTGTGCAGCTCATCCAGAGCTGCCTCCCGCACCTGACCTTGACCATTTCTCTTCCCGGAGGGCACACAGTACCCAACCACTCTGCAGACAAATAGCAGTATATGAGCCTTCCCCTCATGTATGCAGAAAGGCCTTATCTCTACTAGTCCAGTCTTGGCTTCTATCATGTGTGTTTAGGAAGAGCCATGCCTACCCCTGGAGCTGCTACACCTGTGGATGGTCTCTAGCCTCTCTGAGGCCTTTGTCTCCTGGACACGTATTGTTCGAGGTCAAGGTGCACCTACTGCTGCCTGTGACCGTTCAATGCCCACGGCTTTGCTGCAGCCAGCATGGCTGGCATTTGCTTGCAGGCTGTATCTGCTAAGGTCACCTACAATGGCCACAAACCCTTTCAGAGGTTCTCATGTGCCTGGTTTCTTTTTGCTAAAAGCCATTCATGTGGCCCCTGTGCCATTTCGCAGTGAAAGATGTGCAGCTTGCATCTAAGGATAGTTGCTGCACCGTGGACAAAGTCCTCACAGGCTGTGGTCATCCACCAAAGTCAATTTACCACTTACCCTGAGACCTGCAGCCCCTACTGGGGCCCCAGCAGTTAAAAGCTAATGGCACAGCTGTTAAGGCCCACCTGGCCCTTCTGAGGCATTGCTGACTGCCAAGATCAAAACACCCCACCTATCAAATGCAAGGCCCGCCAACCTGGCCCCACTGAAGCTACAGTCACTCCAGATCTGTATTGTGTCACGAAATATTTCAGCAATCCAGACAATTGCACCCGATTATAGAGTCTTTAATATCATCCTTCTTGTCTACCTGAGATCTGAACAAATGTAGAAAATTAGTAAAAAGAGAAATGGATAGAGGCTGAAATTTGCCTTCATTACTGATAACAGCAAAGTTGGAGGAAGATGGAGCTGATAGGAGAGAGAATGGGCTGCTAAGCAATCACCAGCATTTGGTTGGCACATCACCCAACCACAGGAGCCTGGTCTACCTCCCTACAATGCCAGCGTGGCAGAGGCAAGGAAGGGATGGATAGAAGCAGAAAGTTGTCCCTGAATACCTGCTTGCAAAAGGAAAAACCAATGGCTGGACCAAACATACCCTGTTTGTTTTTCCAGAGATTACCAGTCAGTGACTCGTCACCCGAGAAGTCATATACATAAAAAGGCTACCCACCTGGAAGGAAACATCAAGAATGGGGAAGAAGTCTTGAATTTTCCCCCTTTTACAGGTGACCAGATAAAAATTCTACCATCAGTTGGTCAGTCTTTCACAGCATCTTCAGGCAGGGCATGTTGATGGTGAAAGTACAGCAGATGCCCCTATAATGTAATCTCCAGAGAAGTGTAGTGTATATTGGAGAGAAGTGGTATATATTCTGATGGGGAATATTGATGCACTGATTAAAATAAACCCCCAAACCTGCAGGCAGATACCTAGGTCCATTCTAAATGTCCCGTACTTTCCAGGCTGCCTTCCAAGTAAATATTGCTATATAAAAGGCCAAAAACTGGTTTAAAAGTATTCCATTTAATAGTCTCTAATTGACCATCTATTTGATGCTAGATCTCACATTAGATATTTGAGCCTGAGAGATAACTAATACTTGGGACTTGCCTACAGGAGCTTCCAATGAAGTAGAGGACATTGGCATTGTCCTGTGCGTCATTTGTTATAAGGAGTGAGTGAGTTGATACTCATAAATGCCTAGAGTGGCATCTGGGGAAAGGAAGTCATAGAAATCCAATGCTTATGTTTGGAGAAGAGATGAGCACAATGGTGACGAGGACCTCCAATTTTGGGAGTCCTCAGGGATGGAACTAAGGAGCTTCACCTTTGTCCTGAAGGCCTCAGGGATCCATTTACACGCTGTGCTCCTGTAAGTAAGCGGCCTGTTTATATTTGCTTTTGGGGAATCTTCCCTTTATGGCTAAATAATGTCCCTATGGCTAAATCATAATTCATGTGTCGAAGACCTAACCCTCAGTACCCCAGAATATGACAGTTTGGAGATAGGGCCTTAAGTAAGTGATGAAGGTAAAATGAGGTCATTAAGTTACTTCCTAATTCAACAGAACTGGTGTGCCTATAAGGAATGGAGGTTTGGACACAGACAACATACAGAACACAGGACATCTGCCAGTCATAAAGAGGCCTCAGAAGAAACCAAAGTTGCTGGAACCTTGATCATGGACTTCTAGTTCCCAGAAAACTATGAGAAAATAAATGTCTGTTGTTCCAGTCTCCTGACTCGTGGTGTTCTGCTGTGGCAGCCTGAGTAACAAATACATTCCCTCTGGCTGTTGTCTTCAGGACTGGTAGAAAAGGGAGAACTAGCACAGGGAGAAGAGTTAGGGTCATGAATACATTAGTCTAGGTGAGGAATTGTGATGAGGCCCATCCCTAGAAATGGGGGAATGTGGCAGATTGGAAACCATTGCAGCCTGTAGAATGCGTAGAGTTTGGGGACCTGTTGAAAATGAGAAGTAGGAGAGAAGAGGTTTCATGGGTAATTCCCAGGTTTCTTGTTTGACCGTCAGGATGGAGGATGGTTATTTTCATCAAGACAAATATATAATATTACCACCATGCACTAACCAACTGTGCTAACTGGCCAGGGTTGAGGACAAGTATATAATAAACGCAATAGCTTTCTTTAAAAACCTATGACTCTGCTATGAAAGCTGCTTTGGGAAACAATATCCAGTATCAGGGCTGCCTGCCTAGATTGTTAGATTTTGAGAGAGAAAATTGGATGATTCCCCCACTCTTATTCAATATTCTGGTTTGAGATGGGTTTCTATCTCGGAGTTTGTTGAACTTGGTTTGTTGTAAGACTCCCTTCCCCAAAACGATGGAATTACCTCAAAAAAAAAATCTTTTTTTCTTCTGGGTAGGCTGTGCCATGCATTAGTGCAGAGAATGGAGCAGGGGGTTAATGCTGAATGGCAATAGCATTTATTTTCCTTAGCTAATAGCCAAGTGTCTCTGATTCAAACCAACTGAACTAATTGAAGGAAAAAGAATGTTAACAGTCCCGGCTACTAGACTATATTTAAAAGCAATTGTTCTCAATCAATAAATCCTGCTGGATTGTTTGATTTCATTAAAGATGTATTTGTTACCAAGCAGCTGGTACCCAAACAGCTGCTTTTGATGGAGATTTCTGCTGCTCCATTGGATCATAGACAGTATTGCATTTGCACATTTCCAGCCTCAAGTGACTGTGTGGCAGCTCATGGAACAGCAACGGGCTCTTGCCAACTTGCAGCATTGGCTAGCCCCGGGGCTGAGAAAGAGCAAGAAGGCCTGGGAGCCTGCCTTTCCTGTTATCTGGGAAACATGTTGCCTAATGGATCACAAGAATATTTTTAAAACTTTTTTTTTTTTTTTTTGAGACAGTTTCGCTCTTGTTGCCCAGGCTGGAGTGAAATGGCATGATCTCGGCTCACTGCAATCTCCACCTCCTGGCTTCAAGTGATTCTCCTGCCTCAGCCTCCCGAGTAGCTGGGATTACAGGCATGTGCCACCACACCTGGCTAATTCTGTATTTTTACTAGAGACAGGGTTTCTCCATGTTGGTCACCCTGGTCTCGAACTCTCGACCACAGATGATCCACCCACCTCAGCCTCCCAGAGTGCTGGGATTACAGGAGTGAGCCACTGTGCCCCGCCAAAACATTCTTAAATATAATGTACCAAAGTCACTTGAGATGGAGCACTCTACACCTCCAGTTTATGATCCATCAATTATTCTGCAAACATTTCCTGATGGCCTGCTCTCTGAGAGGGTAGCAGAGATAAAACGTAATAACCATCGCTGGCATATGTTGATTGGGACCTTGCTAGGTGCAGGTACTATTATTATTCCAGGTGTATCATGCAGACAGTGTTATTTGATCCTTACATCAGATGGTGAAGAATATACTCTTGTTATTCCCCTTTTACAGATGAAAAAAGCAAGACAGAGAGATTTAATTTCCCTGCTTTTCATCATGCAATTCATAGTGACGTTTATTTTGTTCCATGCTTCGCATCCTCCTCTCCCACTAGACTGATGTATTAATAGAAAGTTGGTCTGTGACCCCATGTATTACCCTCCTCAGAGGAGAGACAACACAAGGCAGGGTGGCAACACTTTCCCACTGTGTCCGGATTACCTAAATTCAAACCCCAGTCGCAGCTCACCAAACAGACTGCTAGATTTTTTTATGTCTTCATTTCTTCATCTGAAAAACAGAGACAGTAATATAATACACCTCGTAGGATTATTGCGAAGATTAGAAGAAGTCAGTGCTTGGATCATCGTAAATGCTCAACAAATCTCAGTCGTTACCACTACTGTATCGAGTGCTCCATAAAAATTTGTTAAATGAATGAACAAATTAAATGCAAGGGCAGACGAACCCATGGCGTATTACAAGAAAACAGAATGGATACACAGCCCAAATTGAGGAGGTTAGGGTTTGTGTCAAAATATTTGACGTGGCTGGGCACAGTGGCTCATGCCTGTAATCCCAGCACTTTGGGAGGCCAAGGCAGACAGATCCCCTGAGGTCAGGAGTTTGAGACTAGCCTGACCAACACGGCGAAACCCCGTCTCTACTAAAAATACAAAAAAATTGGCTGGGCAGAGTGGATGCCAGCTATTCAGGAGGCTGAGGCAGGAGAATTGCTTGAACCGAGAGGCAGAGGTTGCAGTGAACTGAGACCATGCCACAGCACTCCAGCGTGGACAACAGAGTGAGACTTGGTCTCAAAAAAAAAAAAAAAAAAAAAAAAAATTTGACCTGACTTAATTCTTTGTGAAGAGTGGTGAAGAGTAGACACAGTGTTGCAAGATGAAGTGGGGAATGTTTGCTCTAGGAATAGGAAGGGTATGTGCAAAAGCATGTCAAGATTAGGAGAATCCAGGGGGTTGAGGAGGGGCACAGTTTCAGAGGCTGACAGCATTTAGTGAGCCTGATCCAGGGTCCACAGGTGCCACTGAAGACCTGAGATATTTTGCTGCAGGCGCTGCAGAGAATTTGTATCAGCTCTTCATTCTATCAAAACAGCAAAAACAGGGATAGTTTCCCCAGCCTCCAGAGAGAATGTTTTGTCTCTTCCTCCTCCAAGCTGTTTCCCAATGGCCTCCTGCAGAAAGTCTTTGCCAATGCCCCCGCTAATGGTCCCATTTCTCTCTCCCAGTACCCTGCTTGCCCTGTGCTTTTGGCAGCAGCACAGATGGCCTTACAGGTCCCGGACATGTCTGCCTCTCTCACTGGACGCAGAGCCTCTTATGGGCTATGACATCCTGAATTTTCTTGCGCATAAACAATGCACAGGAAGCATATGCTGAATTGAATCACTGATTCTTAAACCAATGGCAGCGTACACTGCCAAAATGTCCAAAGCCCTCTGATGGAGAGACAGGATCTACAAGGAAGTCTTTCAGAGACTTGGTAGGTGGAAAAAGTTGTGAGTTTTTAGTCCAACAGATCGGAGCTCAAATGCAAACTGTGACATCTCTCTGCTACCTCCTTCTTCTGAGTCTCAATTTACCTGTTTCTTTCTGCCTGTTCCCCTAACCCAAAGCAGGTGGTAATGGTTCCCTTGTCCACCTCCATCCTCTGGAATGGACAGGAGTTGCTCCTTCCAACTTGTGAGAGCTGATTTTACTCCCTTTCCAACTTTGGGTACCCTGGTGGGAGTATTTACACCACATCAATTGGCAAAATATACACATCATGACTTGCTTTCCCAGAGAGGTGGTTGTTAGACATTAACCAGCAATGCCTGTTGATCATGTGGCTCTGTTAATGCCCTCATGACAAACAATGAGATTGATCAGTTATAAAAATGACAATAATCATCATCTTGATTATACCTTACATTTACATCATTTACACCATGCTTTAGAATTTGCAAAATTTTTTATGTAAATTTTACATAAGCCCCATGAAAGCAGGAAATGCATTTATCATGTTTATTTCTGGGGTCCCACTTATAGCACAGTCTTAGGTAGGCTGACTATGTACAGAGGGGCAGGTTGCATAACCACACAAAGGTGTCCAGACAAGGAAGCAAGAAGGGAGTAAAATCCAACTTGTCAAACCATACTGTACGGGGCTGTGTCTGCTCAGAGGCCTCATCTTTGTCAATGTTACCGAGGGCTAGGTGATCTATATGCCCCCTGGCACAAAGAAGGTACTCATTAAACATTTATTGAGAGAAGGAATGGACACATTTGGGGTACACAAGTAGCCTGGGAATCTAGTTGTGTAAACTCCATTATACAGCAAAGGTATCTAGTTTATGCAAGATCATACTCTAGTGTAAGGATTAGGAGCATGGACCCTGAAGCCAGAGGACACCCTGCTCCCTGCCTCATTACTATGCGAAGCAGTAAGTGGCTTAACCTCTCTCTGCCTCAGTTTCCTCATTTGTAAAGCAAGGATAGTAATCATATCAACTTCTTGGTGTCATTATGATGATTACATGGCTTGATATATGTAGAATACATATAACCATGCTTTTATTGAGAAGTTATGTGTTAACTGGCAATTATTTATATGTAAGATGGTACTAAACGCTAAGATGTGGGGGCTTACTATGATTGTTTGAGTACCAACCAAGGAGGCACATTTTTCTGGGAACTTTATATGTGAGAATATGTCTAATCAAAAATTGTAACATCAGTTAGACATTCTTATGTCTTATATTTCTATAAGAAATCAGAGAGATATGTAAGTTGCTAAAGATTGCATAACAAGTGAATATTTAAGCCTGAGCCTTTATTTGCCAGCATTCAGAGCGTATGCATAGTCCTTCTCTATTTTGGTGTTCCTGTTTCCACTCTACTGAAAAATAAGTTACTCTAGACAGCCTTACTTTCCAAGCAGCTAAATATTTAACTATTTGTGCACAAAAGTTTCTTATTTTTAGCCTTCTTAAAAGTATCTCTCTCTTAAACTGCAGGCATACTTGAAGACATTGTGTATTCAGTTCCAGATCACTGCAATAAACTGAATATCATATTAAAGCTAGTCACACAAGGTTTTTGGCTTCCCAGTGCCTGTAAAAGTTATGTTTGCACTATGCTGTAGTCTATTAAATGTGCAGTAGCATTATGTCTAAAAAGTACATGTACCTTAATTAAAAATTACTTTGTTGCTAATCAAGAGCTAAGGATCATCTGAGCCTTCAGAAAATCACAATCTTTTTGCTGGTGGAGGGTCTGCCCTTGATACCGATGGCTGCTGACTAATTAAGGTGTTGGTTGCTGAAGGATGGGTGGCTGTGGCAACTACTTAAACTAACACAAAAATGTAATTTGCCACATTGATCAAGTCTTCCTTTTATAAAAGATTTCACTGTAACATGAGATGCAGCATTTCACTCACAGTAGAACTTCTTTCAAAATCAGAGTTAATGTTCTCAAACCCTGCTCCTGCTTTATAAACCAGGTTAATATGATATGATCAATTCTTTGTTATCATCCAACAATGTTCACAGCATCCTTACCAGGAGTAGATTCCATCTCAAGAAACCATTTTCTTTGCACATCCATAAGAAGCAATTCTTCATCCATCCAAATCTTATCGTGAAATTGCAGCCATCGAGTCACATCTTCAGGTTCCACTTCTAATTCCGGTTCTCTTGCTAGTTTCACCACATCTGCAGTTACTTTATCCACTGAAGTCTGGAACCCTTCAAAATCATCCATGAAGTTTGGTATCACCTTCTTTCAAACTCTTGTTAATATTGCTTTTTGACCTTCTAGGAGATGTGAATGTTCTTAATGATATCTAGAACGGTGAATTCTTCCCAGGTTTCCAACTGACTTTGCTCAGATACATCAGAGGAATCACTATCTATGGCAGCTATAGCCTTAAAAATGCATTATTATTAGGTAATAAGACTTGAAAGTCTGAATTACTTCTTGACCCATGTGCTTCAGAATGAATATTATATTAGCAGGCATGAAAGCAGCATGAATCTCTGTATACATCTATATCAATGTTCTTGGGTAACTAGGTGTATTGCCAATGAGCGGTAACATTTTGAAAGGAATATTTTTTAACATTAATAATAGGTCTCAACAGTGGGCTTAAAACATTTAGTGAACCATGCTGTAAACAGATTTACTTTCATCCAGGCTTTGTTGTTCCATTTATGACTCATAGGCAGAGTAGATGTAGCCTAATTCTTAAGGTCCCTAGGATTTTCAGAACGGTAAATGAGTATTTGGTTTTAGTTTAAAGTCACCAACTTCATTAGACCATAATAAGAGTTAGCCTGTCCGTTGAAGCTTTAAAGCTAGGTATTGACTTCTCTCTAGCAATGAGAGTCATAGTTGGCATCTTATTTCAATGTAAGACTATTTTACCTCACTGAAAATCTGTTCTTCAGCATAGCCCCCTTCATCAATGGTCTTAGCTAGATCTTCTTTGGAACTTCCTGTAGCTTCTGCATCAGCACTTGCTGCTTCACCTTGCACTTCCTTGTTATGGAGATGACTTCTTTCCTCAAACCGCTGCAAACTTCCAACTTGTCTTCAACTTCCTCACCTCTCTCAGCTTTCACAGAATTAAAGAGAGTTAGGGCCTTGCTCTGGATTAGGTTTAAGGGACTCTTGTGGCTGCTTTGAACTTCTACCATGACCACTGAAGCTTTCTCCACATCAGCAATAGTGTTGTTTCACTTTCTTATCAACTGTGCGTTTACTGGAGCACTTTGAATTTCCTCCAGGAACTTTTCCTTTGTATTCACAACGTGTCTATTTGGTGCAACAGGCCTAGATTTCAGCCTGTCTTGACTTTGGCTGTGCCTTCCTCACTAAGCAAAATCATTCCGAGCTTTTGATTTAAAGTAAGAGGGATATGTGACTCTTCCTTTCACTTGAACTTTGATGCCATTGTAGGGTTGTTCATTGGCCTAATTTTAATATTGTTTTGCCTCGGTGAATAGGGAGGCCCAAGGAGAGGGAAAGAGACAGGGGAACGACTGGTCAGTAGAGCAGTTAGAACCCACGTAACACTTATTAAATTTACCATCTTATGGTACATAGAGCCCCGAAACAATTACAATAGTAACATCGAAGATCAATGATCAAAGATCACCGTAACGTGTATAATAATAATTCTGAAATATTGTGAGAATTACCAAAATGTGACACAGAAACATGATGTGAGTTCATATAGTTAGAAAAATGGCACGGATAGACACTCAACACAGGGTTATCACAAATCTTTGATTTATACAAAAAATCAAAACAAAACATGTCTGCGAAACACAGTAAAATCAAACATAAAACAATGAGCATGGTTGTAATAGGTTCTCCGAAAGCGATGATACCACAGCAGCCATAAGCACACCTAGTGCCCAGGTCTTGGTTTCTAATTCCAATTTCCAATAAAAGGAGCCCAAGTTCCTTGAAGAATGACTGATTTTTAGGACTGAGGCAAGAAATATGTAAGAGGAGCCTGGCATCTGACAGTGCCAGAAAGCAAAGCAGTGTTCAAAAGACAAAATAATGGGGTATGTCAAAAGAAAACAGAGGACAAATGAAAGAGCTCCCAGTGCTCAGAGTTACAACAATTTGAGCAATACAATAAATAACATCGTATTGAATTACAACCTGAAACATAACATAAATATCCATGAGTTTATCCTAATAATAATAAACAACCGAATAAACACACAAATGGGAGAGAATGAATAAATCTGTCATACAGAAAAATTCCAAATAATTTATTTAAATACTCTGCCCTCAAGGAGGTGAAGCATAACTCACCACCCCTTTAGTGTGGGCAGTGCATAGCAACTTCCTTACAAAGAGTTCAGTATGCAAAGGAAGAGAATAAAGAGTCACTTGGCAGTGGAGAAACCTGACAAACCCTCCTCAGACAGGTGACAGAGATGAGCATCAACAGGGATAAGTCACGCTGAGAGTATGTGCGTGTGATCTGATGGGATGAGTATGGTAGTTTACATCTGTGTTCTTCCTTTTCAAGATCCATACCACCAATCGTGCCATAAGAAAAACATTGGTTGAACAAAATTGAGGGAAATTCTACAAAATACCTGGCAACATCATCAGAAACGAGGAAAGTCTGAGAAACTCACAGTCTATAGTTAACAGACCACAGGGACGTGATGGCTAAATATAACATAGTATACTTGATGAAATCCAGGGACAGGAAAAGGACACTTTTACATCCTGTTACATAAAAAATAAGGGCATCAGAATAGTGTATGGACTTGAGTTAATTTCAATGTATCAGTATTGGTTTATTAATTGTGGCAAATACACCAAACTAAAGTCAGATGTTAACAAAAGGAAAAACCGAGTGTGGGGCACAGGGGAGCTCTTTGTACTCTCTGCAATGTTTTTTTGTTTGTTTGTTTGTTTGTTTGCTTTTGTTTTGTAAATCTAAAACTATTTCCAAAGAAAAAGATTATTTTAAAAAGTGCAAAAATAGAATGGCCCTGTCTTTTTTTCTCTCTCTATTTTTTTCCTTCTTTGTGATTTGGATTCACTTTTGTGAAAGACACATTTCACTGGACTATAATTTAGTGATGACTACTGTGGCTACTGTAGTGGCCAGGGCTGTTTGCCCCTAAAATACCTGGCTCCAGCTCCTTGCATCTATTATGTTGCGTTATCATTGTTGTTATTCTCTAGTAAGGAGTTTCAGAGAGCTTTCTGTCTAGTTCTCCTCTGTCATGTTTTACTCGTTCACTATCTGTGGTGGCCTCTTGCTTATTTCTGGGCTGTGTTTTTAGAGTCTGAGAATATAATCGAGTAGAAGTGCACGCGAGCATATGTGAGTTTATGAAAATGTGGGGCAAAAGCGAGTGGGTAGTTTTGGAGCGTGGTCCTCAGTCCTCTTTGTAATGCATCTTCCGTCTATTTGAGTTCTTCCTAGATTTCCTTTCTAGTTATCAGTTATGTTCTTTACAGGAAGAGTGACAGAAAATTTTCATTCTGGATAAGGCCATTTCTAGGTAATTACGCCTCCTGACCACCCTCTAAAATTGAAAAAAAAGTTTTAAGAAATAGCATTGTAGAGCTCCTCTTGAAATCCTCTGACCTGAGAGTAATGTGGGAGAACCTGAAGAGCCCCTTGAAGCTATCAAGTGTACTTTCTTAAAGAACAGGCTTTCGGAAGCACATGCATGTGTATTTCCCTCCTCCACGTGTCAGCTGAAATCCAGCACCAAGGATAAATTGGGTTGGACAGCACAAGCCCCAACGCCA
Source organism: Theropithecus gelada (assembly GCF_003255815.1). Taxonomy (NCBI): domain Eukaryota; kingdom Metazoa; phylum Chordata; class Mammalia; order Primates; family Cercopithecidae; genus Theropithecus; species Theropithecus gelada. Next base: position 99,280,304 of record NC_037675.1, on the reverse strand, counting down.
ACACTCTAGTCAAACTAAAGCCCCGGAGACCGTTGAAAACATTAACTTCAAAGAATGGGTTGTGTTTGCGCAGCTCTCTGCTTCCTGGTTTTGACCAAGACTAGGATGAGAAAAGTGAGTGTTTTTCCCTTGTGAGGTGTCAACTAGTTCATATCTGCAGCTCCGGAAGGCTATCTGACTTATCAAACGCTCTTTGAAGCCAAAAGGGATTGAGAATATAGGGAAGTTGAATCCGTAGATGTGTCTTCTCTCTCTCTCTCAATCTCTCTCCTTTCCCCCTCCGTCTCTCCCCTAGTTCTGCAGCTCTGGAAGGCTATCTGACTTATCAAACACTCTTTGAAGCCAAAAGGGATTGAGAATATACGGAAGTTGAATCCGTAGATGTGTCTTCTCTCTCTCTCTCAATCTCTCTCCTTTCCCCCTCCGTCTCTCCCCTAGTTTCCCCATTTACTCTCTGTATCCACAGTTCTCTTGTTCAGTTTGTCCTTCTGTTGCACCTTCGTGAGCAGCTTACTAGAGAGGAAAGCATGCACAGCACTGGCTGTGGAGCAACTTTCCCCAATATTTGAATCCTGCTCCCCGCCAGTTTTTACAGTTTGGCTCCAGTTAAGTTTCCTGAGCTCCCTGAATCTGTTACCTGCTTAAAGAGAGATGACAATGCTTTCCAGACCGAGTCTTTATGGGCATCAGTGCCACATAATGCCCAGCCGGAGAGTGGGAGCTCAGTTGATATGAGTTGCTTCCTCTTCTCCCTTTGGATCTTGGTGTATTTTACAATCTAGTGACATCACTTTCGGTATGGCCAGCCGCCTCTCCAGACAGGGCTGCCACTTGGTTCATTCTACTCCTTTTGTATTGAAAAATATGTGTCTCCCCCAAATGGCAAATTAATAAAAATATAAATCAGCCAAAAAAAAATTCTGCCTTCCGCTCCACTTGATTCTTAACATAGAAAGGAGAGAAACTGTTTATTTTCCACTCTATTTTAGCTGGACGATGATTCCACAGAGAAGAGTTCATTTCCTGCCCTGTTTCCAGCAAGGAGTGAGAGAGGCGAAGAGACTTACCCAAGGCGATGCTGGGAGACATCCTCAGAATCCGGATTCCAGTCCCAGCCAGTCTGTCCTCTGACTCATGTTCTTCCAGCCGCGTCTGGAGGCGTCCAGGTTGTCTATCGTGCCTCCTTCATGTATTCTTTGTTTTTTTTTATTGCTTTCCCTGTGCCCAGTGCTGCTGACTATATAGAAATGAGCAAGATGTGATGGAGTCCAAGGAGCCCAGGTCCAGCAGAGTCAGTAGCCTGCACTGGGCCATTGCATTACAGCATGGGGAGGGCCGTCACGAGGGAGTTTAGGGGATGATGAACCCAGCCCTTACTCTGGTAGGCCCCCACCACTCCTCCTCAGCCTGACGTGCTGCCAGCTTTCTGGTTTTGCTAGTCCCTGCATTGCCCGCTGGCCCCCAGTTGAATCCCAGCAGTTTCTGTCGTCACCGTGTAACTCCGCCTCTGCGTTAAGTCCCTTCCGTTCTGAAGATTCAACGCGTTTTCTGCTTTCCGGTTTGGACTCAGACTGGTAGACTCCAATTATTATTGAGACACAAAGCAATCATAACTGATTCATATCACTGTTTTTAAAAAGTAATGTCTTTATTGTCTAAGGAGACCATACAAATTCATAGGAAAAAGCCCAACCCACTAATAGCGCCCCATATGTACTGAGAGTGATTGACATTCGCTAAGTATTGATTACATTCCAGGAAGCTCAGGGCCTTAGAGTTCTCAGCTCATTCAATCCTCACAACAGCCCTACTGTAACTTATATTCATTTTACAGAAGAAATAACTGAGGCCCTACAGGTTAAGTAAATTGCACTAGGGGTCAGCTTAAAGAAGTAATATGACTTTTTTCTTTCTAATTTTGAAGAGGCAATAATTGTATTTCTCTAATTGCCCAGAATGAACATGCACTTCTTTTAAAATTAGAAAATAAAATAATAAAAAGTTATATGTGAATAAACCAAAAAGGAAAAAAAAGTACAGAAGCCTATTTTCTCTTTCTGTAAATGTTTAAATAGTAAATGTGTTTATAGTTGTTAGTCATACAGTCTCTGTTACAATGATTTAACTCTGCTATTATAGTGTGAAAGCAACCACAGGACATTTGTTAACAAATGAGTGTGGCTGGGTTCCAATAAAACTTTATTTAAATAAACAGGCAGTGGGCCAGATTTAGCTTGCAGTCCTTAGTTGCCTCACCCTTAGCTAGACCATGACAAGCACTCAATAAGTACACATCATTGCTAATATTTAGAATAACGATTTCAAATATTACTTGGTCAAACTCTCGTCTGATTTTGCTCTCCTTCCTTCTGGTACAAAATACTCTTAGTTTGATATCTGCACCGTCTGCCTAGGGGCACTCAGCACTGCTGTCTCTGTTGACCAAAGCCTCGTGATAACCCACATTCCTCCTGCCTTTTTTTTCCCTGGAATGAGTTCCCCCAAGCACGCTTTGGTCCCAGGGCTCCATTGCACAGTCACTTTGGAAACTGTCAGCTGTCGCCCCCTGTAACAGACCCTGATGGACACAGCACGAGGCTTGTCACTGTATGTGAAGTGCTGTGAGGAAATTATAAAAACATGATTAAAGAAGAGACTCACAGAGAGCGAGTGAGACAGTGGTTTCGGGTAGAGATGTCAGCTCGCATATTGTTTCAACTAGAAATACTCCCACAGTGTCATCAACTCTGCAAAATACACAGTTGAAAGTAACAGCTTCTTAATGCCAAAAGGCTTGATTTGAAACTTCATGAAAGTTCAGAATTTCAACTTGAAGGGAATGAATGTTTAGGAGGCACATTGTGTGTGGCAGACTATCTAACCCACATTTCAATGGCCTGTTCAATAAGGCTTTTCCACTCTCATACCCTTTCGGTGAGATAGTAATTTGCCCCAATCTTCCTTAAAGATAATTTAGTCATTTTTAATCACAAGTCTTTAACATGGGCATATCCTCGGAGCTAACAATTTTACTCTTAAGACTATATCTGAAGGAAATAGTTGGGTGAACTCTGTGTGTAGAAGAGTGTTCACCGTAGCAGTATGTATTCTGCGTAGCATCCTGAAGCAACTAGAATTCCTGATAATTAGCAACTATTTAAAAAGATATATTGCATCCCTATAACGGAAGAGTTTATAGCTGTTAAGTATCAGGTTTTAGAAGACTATTGAGTAACAAAGAAAGCACTCACAAAAACAGGCTATAATATAAAATAGCCTAGATGATTGCAATCTTGAGAAAATAAACATGTGTCCCTGTCAGTAGCTGGAGTTGCTACTGTAATATATAATAGTGATTATTTCTGGTGCCATTCAAAACACACTTCATTTCATAATTTACATTTTTATATTTGTTTTTAAAATTTTGCCCATGAATATATTTTTCTCTTAAATGTCAGAGAGTAAAAGATAATAAATTTTGAAAAGAGAGAGTAAATGTTCTCTAAAACATACTAAAGTTGAAAACAAACTGGGAGATAATGTTTGCAACATAAAGACAAGATTTTAATATCTTTAATCTAGAAAGATATTTTTATAAATTAAGAAAAAATAACTCCAGTATAAATTCACAGAAATAAAGCAAACAGAAAACATATTCACACACAAAAATTCACAACTGAAACCATGTTCAAGTACCTAATAAATATGTAAAAAGTATTTATCTTTGCTAATAATCCAATAGACACAGATGAAACAAAATATAAGGTAGTATTTTTTAGCCATTAAATTATCAACCTTTGAATGATACTAATCAGAGTTGCTGATGATAGATGACTCAGCTCCTCATACCGAGGTGGTTAGCATCTAAATTTGTTCATCCTTTTTATAGAAAGCAATTTGTATTTGCCATGACACATGACATCACCAGCACCGAAACTTTGTCCTAATAACTCCATCTCTATCAGCGTTTCCTAAGGAAATAAGAGTACTTAAAGATGTTTACAAGGAGGCTTCTTTCAGCTTTATTTAAAATATTTGTTTGTAAATATGGAAACAATATGTGTTTAACAAAGGAGAAGTGGGAAAATAAGTTGTGATGTGCAGATAGACTTAGGATAGAAGATTATATATATAGACATAGGTTAGAAGATTATATAGACATCAAATTATGTTTTGAACCATTTTTAATGAGACATAAACATGCTTTATGAGCAAGTGAGAATAGCATGATGCCAACTCTCTCTCTACGTTCCAATTTAGTAAAGTGTCAATGCACACGCATAAAGTCACTGGAGGGAGATCGGCAGTGGGCGATACTGGTTGCTCATGTTGTCAAAGTAGCTTATTCCTATGTCTCCTAGATGGCCAAAAATCCAAAAGAAGCAAATCAATATTGAAAACCACAGACCAAAAAAAAAAAAAAAAATGGTAGGGAAGAGGAGGCAGAAGAGAAGAAGAAAGAGAAGGAAGAGGAAGAAGAAAAAGAAAGCCCAGGACTCTCCCTGGTCCTCACTGAAGAACATTTTTGCATGTATTTGAAGAACACACATGCAGTATTGCATTACGTCCGGTACCTGCCATCAAGCTCTGGCCTCATCTCTTTCCACTCACCTGTAAGTACCAGTTGACTCAGTTCTGCATGTCACAGTAAATATTCCATGTTAACACTTGACATTCTGAAGTGCTGTACGAATCTAGGCCCTGTTGCTATCTTCTCTCAGCAATACTTTTGTCAAACATTGTCACTGAAGGTGACTCTGGGGAATAGATTTTTCTTGCTCCTTTATCAGTAAACTTACTAGCTCCTGTTGGGAACATGAAACAGGTGGAATTTATAGTGGAACCATTACAGTTCTTAGAAGAGATTCTGAGAGCTCTCAGAATCTCAGCTCAGCACTGGAGGCACCTGAGGAATTTTAGGACCTTCTGATGCCGAGTTAAACCCCAGACCTCTTGCTGTGAGGCCCAGGCATTGGCAGTCAAAGGTGCCCAAGTGATTCTCATGTGCAGAGAGGGCTGAGAACTGCTCTGTTTTTTTTTTACCGGCACATGTTTTCTTTCAAAAGAATATGCCTGTTGCAAGGGAAGAGACCTATCACAAACCCGCCACTCTACATGCTCATATCGACTATTCATTGGCATATTTGCTCTGTATAATCACCACTTAAGGTAAAAGCTCTGAACTTCCTTTCCAGTTGAGGGAATACACTCAGAGAAATTAGGGTTTCCTGAACTCAGGCAGCATAAGGCATGAAAAGGAAAGACAAGAATAGCAAAATGTCCTGGGTTTGACTCTTGTCAAAGCTGTGGAGTGGTGGACAAGTCCTCTTGGCATCATACTCAGTGATCTCTGATGTTCTTTACTGATAGCCCAGTCGGGCACCGCAACCACTGTGGGCAATCGTGTCTGAGGAGACATTTTGATTGGTGCAACTGGAGGAGGAAAGTGCACCTGACATCTAGTGGGTAGAGACAAGAGATGTTGCTGAGCATCCTATAATACATGGGGCAGTCCCCATGGCAAAGGATTATCCAGCTCAAAAAGTCGACAGAGTCAAGGCTGAGAACGTGGCTCTAACTACAAGTTGTGAAGATGAATCAAGATGCATTTCCTCAATGTGTTTAGACCAGAGCCCCTCACTTGGCAAAGACTTGAGAAATGCAATGATCTCTAGTCCCCTTTCCATCTCTTCTCAGGGCACTTGAGTCTATGCCAGGAAGGAAAATCTTCCCAGTCTAAATTTGACAATGTGGAGGTCAACCTGGCATAAGACAGTTTATTTCTACACCCCCAGAGAGCAGTAAAGTCCATCTCAAAAGCCAACCCAGACAAAACCAGTCCTTTTCTGGCTCTTCTTTTTATCTGCCACTCTTAGCTAGGGCTCAGCTCAGGGAAACCTCCCCCAGCTGGAGACTAACTTTAAGGGCAGGTCCCAGCTCCCACAGCCTCGCAGGCACCATGAGAACCTCAGTCTCCCCAGAGGAGGAAGCCATAGGCTGAGGAGACATCTGCACTTATCACTTCCTCCCATCACCCAGTCAGTTGGGTTGTTCTCCTCCAAAGTAGGCCAAACTGCTCTGGGTATTGTTAGGGAAGAGACCCAGGTACCAGCGGGACAGGAAAAAGCAGCTCTGCTGGTCTCTGAGAGCTGAGAGTGAGACAGCCCCAGGACAGCCCACAGCCCTAGAGAAGAGAGCCCTGTGGCCAGCAGTGTGGCTGGAGAAGTGTCCAGGGACCTGGATTCTGAGTCATTAAAATAAAAGGAGGGCTTTAGACATCAGAGGACTGTACTAGGTGTCCTAGAAGTTGGTGGACCCATTCAAGCTTTTACTGAGTCTTTTGAGGAGGGGAGTAATTTCAGATACCTGAAATTACCCAGTCCCCTGTGTGCTCCTGCTTCAACTGTGGGGTGTTTTGGTTGTTGTTGTTGTTGTTGTTGTTGTTGCTTTTGTTTTTATTTTAAAAAAAGAAAAAGATTCAGTGACACTGGTGAAAGCACAGTAGGAGCCCATGCTTAGGACTATCACAAGAGGCAAGAGAACCCCTGCAATGGGATTTATAGTTGGGGAGAGAGATTGGGCTCAGCTCTAAATACAGCATTAGCCAGTGAAACTTTATGGCCAAGGATCAAGGCAGGGGCAGTGGATGCTGAGGTACTAAGAGAAAACATCAGCAGGAAGGAGGATTCTGGCCAAAGCAACCCACTCATGTAGATGTCCATTCACCCTGTAGGCTCTCATGCCTCATGCATTTTTCAAATGTTGATGATCAATGTGATGTCTGCAGGATTCTTGCTAAAGACAAGCCAGGGTGATCAGGCAACACCCAGGGGATGATGGAGGATGAGGAACTTGATCAGAGGTGGAGAATGATCAGATATCAAGGGTGACAGGTTCTTGCTAACCTGACTTAGTGGGATTCTTTGATAAAACTGGATTTTACAAGAAAGTACAGAGATGGGCTTAGGAGAAGCTCCAAAAGCTTGACTGAAGTTTGGCCTAGCAGTGAATGTTTGTCAGAGGCCACCCCTGCCATGGGGCCCACAGTGACGGTGAAGAAACCCCCTTGGGGTTTCCAGGAGTTGTCCAAGAGATTGAGCAGGAGGACAAGAGCCCTTCCTCACTCCTCTGCTTTTCCACCCAACAGCCCCATCTGGCTGAGGGAAGACACTTTCCATTCCAGTCCTGGGAAGCCACGAGGAGTTAGGAATAAGTCCCCAAATGATGCTTTTGCATTCTCTTTTTCACCAAAATATGATTGATTGTTGAGACCTACCTCAGACCTGAAGCTGGCATCTCTACCATGCACCCCCGGAAAATATCACATCCTCAGCAAACCCTGGGATGCCAGGCCACCTCACCCCACCAGGATCCTCTGGGATGCTTGCAAGCCCCTTGCACTGTGATCCTTTATGGTCCCTGATTTCTGGCTACTCCTGTCACTGGGCAGTGTTGGTCAGAGCCCTCCCTCCCCTATATCTGTCTCCCCAACTCAGCCTAAGTTCCTTGAGGGCAAGAGATAAGCATGGTTTTAATTAGCACCACCATCCCTGGGATCATACTCGGTATGTACAGTAATCCCCCCATCTGTATTTTCAGTTTCAATTACTCATGATCCACCGTGGCCTGAAAATATTAAATGGAAAATTCCACAAATAAACAGTTAATCAGTTTTAAATGTTGCATTGCTCTGAGTGCATGCTAAAATACCATGCTGTCCTGTTCCATCTCACTGGGGCATGGATCATCACTTTCCACCATATTCCATGTCATCTATGCTACCTGTCCATTAGCCACTCTGTGGCTATCTTTGTTATATTGATTGTCACAATATCGCAAAGCCTGTACTCAAGTCACTCTGATATTACCTCATAATGGCCCCACCGAGCAACAGTAGCGGTGCTGGCAATTCAGATGCGCCAAAGAGAAGCTGTAAAGTGTTTCCTTTTAAAATTTTTTTTTGAGATGGAGTCTCACTCTCGTCAGTCAGGCTGGAGTGCAATGGCACAATCTTGGCTCATTGTGACCTCAGCCTCCTGGGTTCAAGTGATTCTCCTGCCTCAGCCTCTTGAGTAGCTGGGACTGCAGGAATGCACCACCACGCCCAGCTAATTTTTGTATTTTTAGTAGAGGCAGGGTTTCACCATGTTGGCCATGCTGGTCTCGAACTCCTGACCTCAGGTGATCCGCCTGTCTTGGCTTTCCAAAGTGCTGGGATTACAGGCATGAACCACTCGCCCGGCCCGTAAAGGGCTTCCCTTAAGTGAAAAGGTGAAAGCTTTTGACTAATTAAGGAAAGAAAAAAATTATATGTTGAGGTTGCTAAGATCTATTGTAAGAATAAATCTTATATCTGTGAAATTGTGAAGAAGGAAAAAGAAATTCATGCTAGTTTTGCTGTCACACTTTAAACTGCAAAAGTTATGGCCCAGTGCATAATAAGTGCTCAGTTAAGATGGAAAAAGGCATTAAATTTGTGGGTGGAAATTATGAACTGAAATGTTTTCCAAATGATGACAACAGGGTTAGATACTACCCAGGGTTTTAGGCACCCACTGGGGATTGTGGAATGCATGCCTGGTGGATAAGACAGGACTACTAGAGTTCAATTCATGTTCTTGTAAAAAAAAAAGACTACCTCCAAATTCTCATAGATATACTCACTACCTGGGACAGTTTTATAACTTTTCAAGAAGGCTTGAACTGCCAAAGCTCCTTCTGTGAGTGTGGGAAAGGGAGGCTATCCACCAGGTTTCTCTGCAGACATTCCAACCTTTGCCAACATGTAAGTAGATATGCCAGAGAGGACTGAGGTTTTGAGGCAAGACCAATGGACTGCTGTGCAAGCCAAGGTGGTGAATTAGTGACTCCCAAAAGGTCACACTGCCCTGAGCTCACGGGCTGGCCTCCATGCCCCCAAGTCCTGTCTCAGTCTGTGTGTTTAGACTGGCTGGAGGCTCCCAGCTGTGCACCTGCCCCTCCTTTGACCCCCCAAGGGGATGCTGGTGGCTGGACTGAGTGCCTAGCACTGCCTCATCCTTACGCTTCTCAGATCTGGACATGTAGATCATCAGAGAATGTTTAGTACAAATATTAATATCAAATGTGCAAATCAATGAAGCTGCTCAGATATGTAAATATGTGATCTTTTCTCCTCTGTCCCCTTGAGAAATATAATAGGGTAGTGGACTTACAGTTGGGTTTGGGACCCCACTTTGTCACTTATTAAGCTTGCAACTTTAATGAAGCACAGAATAATGGTATCCTCTGCTCAGGTCATCTCATCAGTCCTGGCTCATGATAGCTAATCAATGTTCACAGTTTCCACTAGCAAGGTCTTCCATGGGCCCCAAAGAAAACAGATAAGTAAAAAATGAATACATATTTCATATGCACACATGCATGACTCATGTACGCAAACATTCAGCCCTATATGCTTGAATGCCTAAAGTATTTTTCAAATGTCGACGATCAATGTGATGTATACAGTGGTGATTCAAAGCCTGATCTGCCTTCAACCTCCCTGAGTTTAAATCTCAGCGCCCCCACCCCACCAAGTACCAGTCATATGACCTGTGTGTGTCCCATTATCACATTCTGTACAGGAGTGATGTGTCGTCTACTGCTTGGGTGATGCTTCCAGTTGCTAAGGACATTGACCACTGAGTCAGATTTCTCTTTGCCAAATCTCAGCTTTGTACACTAAGACCTTGGCAGAACATGACCCTGTCTGGAGCTCAGTTTCCTAATCTGTGGAACACAGGTAGCTGTCATGAATAACTCCTAGGGTTGCTGTGAGAATGAGATGAGTCAATACTTGCATTGCTTTTAGAGCAGTGCCCAACACCTCAGACTCTCTCTAAGGGTTGGCTGTGTGGATTAGGTGGGATTCACGGGGATGACACAGATAAAGCACCTAGAACAGCAGTATCACAGACAGGATCCAAAAAGTGTTAGCCTTTGTCCTTATTGTAGTGCTGGTTTTGGTGTTGTTATTTCTGTTTTACAGATGCATGGAGGCGCCACTGGATCATTCATGAGCATGTGGTTTGCAAATGACACAGGGTGGTTCAAACGGCTGAGGCTGTCTGCAGCAAAGCAAGGGTACCTGGGCAACATGAGCCAGAAGTCCTGGCTGCTGGTTCTGCCTTGTGAATTAGATTTAAATATGGGTTAGAAGGCATCTTTTCAAAATCTTTTCTTAGCTTTCCACAGCTGTAAAGGGAAGGAAAGAAAAATATTTTGAATGACCTACAAGGCTCCTGTGGTCTGTCCCTTGCCCACCTCTCTTGCCTCAGCTTCCAGGATGTTCTTCTCATACTCTGAAATCATATTTGATTTCAGTTCCTTTACCATGTTAGGAGCCTTCTTGCTCTAGGGTATTTGTGCATGCCAGCCCCTCTTTCTGGAGTAAACAAATGCATGAAACGTGTTTGATGCACCTTCTCTTCTCTCTTATTAATTTGATACCTTTGTGTGTGTCTCAATGTCAAGTTTCCCACTTTGAATGCACAATTGATGCCAACAAATTGTGGCCAAGGATTATTCATTGAGAGAACTGCAATACACCCACCAGCTCATAGGAAACATTCAGATTGGCTTTGTTTGGACATGATCACTGCCTTTGTTGAGCATTAGCCTGGCACAGTCCTAGGGGAGCTACATGCATCATCTCATTTGGCCCTCCCAGTAATGATACAGCAATTTTTAGCCCTGCTTTATAGATGAGGAACCCAAGACCCAGAGATGTCACAGAGTACAAGTGAAAGTTACAAAGCAATGCTGGAAGACTTGGGGCTAAGAACCAGACCTGCCTGATTTCTTCAATCAGCTGTTGGTTGATTTGACAAGGATTCTTTGAATATTTACTACGTGTCATGGTCTATGGCAGATTATGGTTTTCAACTGTGACCAACAGACATATGGCACCTGCCCTGGTGGAGCTTGCAGTCTAACTGGAGAGATGAACAAGTAAGCAGAGGACCATAGCAAGTGTGGTAGATCATAGAAAAGAAACAAAAGACCCAGCCTGGCAGCCATTGGAAGCTCCATAGACTAAGTGTATCAGTTAGAAGTGCTGTGTAACAAACCGACTCTGAGCTTGTTGCCCTAAACAGTAGCAATTTAACTCACAAGTCTTCACTTTGGCAGTTTGGACTGGCTTAGCTGGGCAGTTCTTCCAGGTAAGGCTGGACTTGCCCATTCATGAATATGTGATCAGCTAGTGTGCTGGCTGCACTTGGCTGGATTCGGATGTCCCTGTTTAGGGAGACTAGGATCTCTCTTTGTGTTTGTCTCTATCCCTCCAGCAGGTTAGTTGAAGGCTGTTTGCCTGCGTACCAGTCAGAGCTACTGAGGGCAAACCCTACTGCATAGGCATTTTTTAGGTCTTATAAATTCAGGTCTTTGCATCATCAATTACATAGGCTGTTGTTTCATTCACCAAATGAGCCACAGTCCTGAGTTAGCGTGGGAGGCACCCAAGGGCTTGAACACAGAGAGGCTTTGACAAATCAGGTCTGTTACTACAATCAAGCAATAGTGCCAACTAGACTGAGACAGGAAGGTTGAGAACACTGCTAAGCAGAGAGAAAGGACAGGGTAGATCGTGTGGTAGCTCTGAACGTAGAATGAGCACTGACACACTAGATGATGGCAGCTTTGTGTTATTCCTGGTTTCCCTGACTGTCTCTCCAGATCCACACGTAAGCCACTGGGCTCCCAGAAGAAAAGGGATGATTCACCCAGATATGAGCCAAGCACGATTTGGGCAGCCCTTTGACAAACACAACGGTCGCCAGTAAATGGGGATCCAGAAGACGTCAGCCCCACCTTCTGAGGCCAACGTCTCGTCTCAGGGTTCCAGGCCAAGCTGTGCCCTCATTTGAGCTTGAAGCCAAATGACACTCAGCATGACATCCATGGTGTAGGTTTTCTATATATCACAAATAGAAATTCAATTCAACATAGAGGCGGGTGGGTAGGGTGCTTGGAGAAAGGAGCATTGGTGCGGGGGAGAGATCTGAGGTTGGTTTTCTTCCTAACTTGGCAAGTGTGAACCTAAAATGTTTCTTTTAAGTCAGAACGACCATGTCATTCCAACTCCTGCACCCCCTCCCCAAGCCTGGTTCTGATTATTAGCTGAAGTTCAGCGCGAGTCAGTTCAGCCCGAGTCAGTTCAGCGCGAGTCAAGGCATTTCTGGTTCAGCAGCCAGGGAACAATGATCCCTTTATTCAGTGAGGAAAAGCTGAGTATGGTGGCTGAACGACTGCTGGGCTCAAGGGCGTGGGGCTAAGGCCACATCAAAACATATTCTTTCTCCAAGGCCGGGGACCCATGGCTCCCATTCTGTGTGAGGTTGCCGAGTCATGGAAAACCACAGGAGCAACCCAGGAGCCTGGAGTGAGATCTGGGGTCTTGGGCCGCAGCTCGCAGTGTAAACGCAGCAGCCTTCCTCAGAAACCGGCTGTGTCTAGTCAAGCAGGATTGGACTAACTGAATGGGAGGTGGCAACTGAAGGCCTGGGAGATGAGGCGTCTTGCAGAAGTGCGGCTGAGTGAGGGCTCCAGATCTGGGACTAGATACCCACAGACTCCTGGCTTGCTGTGTGACTCCAGGTTTTTTGCTTCCCCTCTCTGAACCTCATAGATAAGAGAGATGTACTCTGAGGATCAAAGGGCCATCAGTGAATGTCCACTCTTATCCTCTTACAGAGAAATAAGGGGAGATGCCGCTGTGGGCAGAAACAGCACTGAGAATAACTCCTGCACAGTTATTGCCTTTGCGGTTCAAAGCTCTCTCACGTACGCACTGTCCTTCTGAGTCCACCAAAGATCGTGCAAAGGTAGGAACTGTAACCTCCATTGTGGCAGGTAGGGACACTGAGGCTCAGAGACGGGTGCTCACCTGAGTTACAGCTTGTAAGGGGCACATGAGCACCAAGTCTCGTCTTTGGATGCCAGTCACGTGTTCTGCTAGAGTAGAGGAGGGACAGATGACAGGGCAGACAGAGCTGACAGGGAGTCTGAGTTTGGACAAGTTTCTAGAACTTTCTGTGCCCTTTCTAAATAGAAAAACTGCTTTGTATTTATTGATACAATTAGGGACAATTTATTTAAAGTGTTGAGGCTGGGCCTGGTCTGAGGAGGGCACTTGACTAGCCCCTGTGGATGGTATGATGACTGCCCTGCCTCCTTGGCCCCCAGCCCATCTTCATCTCAACCACCTAGGCTGGCTGCGGCCAAGGGAGGCCCCTGGCTGCTCTGACGTCCAGAACACTTGTCTGGTGTGATGGTGAAGTTTAGGTGTCAACTTGACTGGATGGTAGGAGGCCCAGACAGCTGGTAGAGCAGAGTTTCTGTGTGTGTCTACGTGGGTGTTGCCAGGAGAGGCTGCCTTTTGAGTCAGTGGACTGAGTAAAGATTCACACTCAATGGAGGCGGGCACCAACCAACTCTCTGAGGGCCCAGAAAGAACAAGGCAGAGGAAAGGTGAATTATCTCTTTCTTTCTCCTGGACCTGAGAGGCCCTTCTTCTCCTGCTCTTGGACATCAAAACCCAGGTTCTCTGGACTTTGGCTTCCAGGAGTTGCCCCAGTGGCCCCTCAGTTTTTCTGACCTTTGGCCTCCCACTGAGGGCTATATCAACAGCTTCCCAGGCTCTGAGGCTTCTGGACTCAGACTGAGCCACACTCCTGACCTCCTTGGCCTCCAGCTTGCAGACAGCCTGTCAGGGGACTTCTCAGCCTCCATTATAATAAATCTGTTCCCTGCTTCTCCTCGCCGTAAATTCTATTGTTCTGTCTGCCTGGAGAACTCTCATGAGTACACCTGATCCTCCCAGCCTGAGCAGAGGACTGATGGTGATGGACAGCATGTCCCGTGATCCCCCATCTCCACACAGCTCACCTAAAGTAAGCCCTTGGCTAGATGTTGTTCTCAAAGTCCCCTGATGTGTGAGTTTCTTGGCTCTTGTAACAAAGTACCACAAAATATATAAGCCATGAGGATGTAAGGGCATAAGAATAACACAATAGAGTTTGGGAACTTAGGGAAAAGGGTGGAAAGAGAGTGAGGGATAAAAGACTATGAATCAGAATCAGTGTATACTGCTCAGTTGGTCAGTGCACCAAAATCTCACAAATTACCACTAAAAAACCTACTCATGTAACCAAATACCACCTGTTCCCCAAATAACCTGTAGAAATAAAAAAAAAAAATTAATGTTGGCTTAAAATAACAGAAATGCATTCTCTTATAGATCTGGAGGTCAGAAGTCTAAAATCAAAGAGTCGGCAGACTGATGTTCCTTCTGGGGGCTGTAGGAAAGACTCAGTTTCTTCCTTTCTTCCTTCCTTTCACTTATTTTCTTTCTTTCTTTTTTTCCTTTTTGCCTTTCCCTGCTTCTGGTCGGACGATGATATTCCTTGGTTCCTGGCCCCTTCCTCATCTTCAAAGTTCATCACTTCAACCTCAGCATCTGTTCCCACATGTCCTTCCTCATTTCACACCTTTCCTCCCTCTTATAAGGATGCTTATGACTACAGTCAGGGCCGAGTCAAATAATCCAGAAGCATCCCCCCATCTCAAAACCCTGCACCTAATCACACTTTCAAGGCCCTTTTGCCATGTAAATGAACATGTACAGAGACTGGGGATTACTAGGGGGATATTTTGGGGGACGTTCCTCAGCCTGCCTCACCCAGCATCCTCCAGTGGCCCACACGACCGTCCTTCAGCCAGTCCCTATCAGAGCGCGCATGGTCTCTGCCCACTCCATCTCCAGCCGCAGTGATGCCTGCTGGAATCAGCAGGACCTGCACCAGGCCCTGACCCAGGGCACTTCTCAAGAGCCAACATGGCCTCTCCCTCAAGGTCATCGTCACAGAGCGCAAGAGACAGCACTGGCCTTGGCAGTGAGCCACCCAGGGTATCTTGCTGGCCACTGTCTAAGGGAGGCAGCAGCCTGTGACCCACAGTTTGGGCTGCCCAAGCAAGGCACAGGCATGTGAGGGAGAAGAAGTCTCTGCAACTCGAGGACTTTGAGAAAATCAGCAGCAATGAAGGTGCTCGACTTATTCAGGAATTACATTTAAAAAAAAAGAAGAAACAAAACACTGGAGAAAGACAGACGAGTTTGACAGAATAAAAAAAAATAGCAGACTTCTATCCCATTAATATGCTAACCTGGGGAGGATGACTTCTCTTCTGTCCACCACACTTGCTTTCCTGATGCCTAGATAAGGTCAACAGATGTAGCGAATATACATGGTGGACACCTGATCCATTTAGATATCAGATGAATAAGAACTCCTTTAGTATAAGTGCATCCTATGAAATATTTGGAATATTCTTATACTAAAAATAACTTATTGAGTATCTAAAATTCAGATATAACTGGGTGTCTGTATTTTATCTGGCAACCTTAAGCTAGCACAAAGCTTGGCACAATAATCACTGCTGAAGGAAGAAAGAAAAGCAGCATTATCACATACATGCATCAGATTCTGGGCTAAGTGCTTAGCTTACTGATATGGAAAGGGGGCAGGGAAGTGCTGGGTAGAGGAAGGCAGGTCCCTCGGTAGGGCTCCATCCTCGGACCTATCATCATGGACCTAGGTGAGGACAGGCACTCCTGCCTTTGCGCCCAAATGTTGCATTTTCCAAGACCACCCTGGGCTGCCACACCCCCATCATGTGTCTATAAAAACCCCAAGAACCAGCCAGGCACAGTGGCACATGCCTGTAATCCCAACATTTTGGGAGGCTGAGGCGGGTGGATCACCTGAGGTCAGGAGTTTGAGACCAGCCTGGCCAACATGGTGAAACCTCGTCTCTACTAAAAATACAAAAATTAGCTGGGCATGATGGCATATGACTGCAATCCTAGCTAGTTGGGAGGCTGAGGCAGGAGAATCACTTAAACTCGGGAGGCAGAGGCTGCAGTGAGCTGAGATTGTGCCATTGCACTCCAGCCTGGGTGACAGAGCGAGACTCCATCTCAAAAAAAAAACAAAACTGAGACCCTAGCAGACAGAGACACAAACTGGATGGACACCATGAGGAACACATCAGCGGAAGAACACACAAGCAGTTGGACATCAAGAGGAAGTCGAGAGGAGCACAACAACAACCCCAGGAGGCCAGCAGGCCATCAATGGGTGGAACAACGTGGAGTCTGGCTGGGGTAGTCAGAGCACCCAGGCTGGTGAGCGGCTCAACTCCAGGGGAAAACCATCTCCTTTCTGGCTCCCCCATCTGCTGAGAGCTACTTCCCCTCAATAAAACCTTGCACTCATTCTCCAAGCCCATGTGTGATCTGATTCTTCCGGTGTACCAAGGCAAGAACCCAGGATACAGAAAGTCCTCTGTCTTTCTGACAAGGTAGAGGGTCTAGTTGAGCTGGACAACACAAGCCGCCTGTAGACGGCAAAACTAAAAGAGTGCATGGTAGCACACACCCACTGGGGCTTCAGAAGCTGTAAACATCCAGCCCTAAACGCTGTCACGGTCAGAGCCCCACAACCTGCCCATCTGCGTGCTCCCCTAGAGGTTTGAGCAGCGGAGCACTGAAGAAGCAAGTCACTTCCGCATTGCACACCCAGCAAGGGAAACAAAGTGACCTTTTTTGTTTAATGCGTTCTTCGATTTAGTTCTGAAAATGACCCTCTGAGGCTACCATAACTGTACCTAATTTACAGATCCAGCCACTTAATGTTAGAGACACATTGTTCAAGGACACCCAATCATTGTCTGATTCATTTCTGTGGGACTTCCACAAGTCCGAGAAGGGACGTATCTACTCCTGAAAAGAATCCCCACTGATGCTGACACACACGTTGGCTTCGGCCTTGGTGGAACACATCTGAGACTCACTCACCTGTGCGGCCCTCTTTGCTTGTGGTGCCCCTTCCTGCTCCCCCAATATAGGAGAGGAGCCCTCTAAGCCTGCACTGCTTGCTCTCAGCCCTTCCCAGGGATCCTTCAAAACATGAAACCTGGGAGAGCAGGTGAGACCCCAGATCCAAGATCAGCCACTGGCATTAAAAATTTGTTCCAGGCAGAAACTGGGGCTGCCCGGGAGATCCTCCACCGCTTCGTCCAGGATGCTGGTAGCCACAGTTACATGGAGTTGGAGGACTGGCCTGGATCTGACCCTCAGCAGAGCTTCCTCTTTCTCTGGATTGACAGAAGAGGCCAGGAAATCGTGAGACCCCTGCACATACTCACCAGGAGGGTTTGGGGGCCAGATGGAGCTGGATTCATCAGGGCATCATGATTTACTACTTGAGTGATGTTCAACAAGTTATTTTATTTGCTTCAGAGACTCAGGCTTGCCTCTGTTAAATGGGGGTGGTATCTTTTGAGTTTATGTAAGAAATTACTGAAAAGATAACTGTAAATTACCTGGCACAAAATAGGTCTTTAGCACGTGTTAGCAAACCAACACCGCGTTTAAGTTTGAAAGATGAAATGTTCATTTATCCATCTTAGAAAGGGAAAAGGAGGAGAGAAGGGGAGAAGAGTGAAGGAGGGAGGAGAGGGAAGTAGAAGGAGAAAAGAAAGGGCATAGACAGAGGAAAGAAAACAGAAACACCAGGCTGTTTTAGTTTCTAGGATACCTGCTTTTGTACCATCTGCATTGTTCTCCAAGTCCTGATGCCTTTCCCTGGTCTC
Source organism: Theropithecus gelada (assembly GCF_003255815.1). NCBI lineage: Eukaryota > Metazoa > Chordata > Mammalia > Primates > Cercopithecidae > Theropithecus > Theropithecus gelada. The sequence goes on along the minus strand of NC_037675.1, from coordinate 99,262,628 downwards.
TTTCTGATTATTTCCAGATAGGAGCAGAGCAGACCCAGAGTCTAGTTCTGGGGGTGGCCAACCCAGTCTTCACAGGACTCCTCTCTGCTTCTCTGTGCCCCATTGGGAAGGAAATCCCAGCTTTCAACTTCCCAAGGTCAGAGTAATTGAAATTCTCTGTCTGTATCCCAATTTTCCAGCTGAGGACTCTTACAGTTGTCAAGACATAAAGAACCAAAATGGGTACTTTTCAAAATGACCATGAGTGTATAATTAGTCGATTAAAACTGTCAAGATGTTACTTTTGGTTAGTTAAATGATGTATCAAAATCATTCTGTTGTTTAAGAGTAGGCTCTCTGTGTGTGTGCACTCAAACACACTAAAAAATGGATCCAGCAGGGATGGGTGACTGATGTAGCAACTTGGTCACAAAGGAGCATCTTTACTAGAGACCCCACTGGCAGAACAGTGACCCTGGGCATAGCCTGGAATGATAGAAGGTGGGCAAAGCTGCCCATTGGACCCTGAGGACCCCTGACCCTCTCCTAATCTATCTGAGGTTCCCACCTCCTGCAGGAAACCCATTCTTCTTACCTCCTGCAGGAAACCCATTTTGCATGGGTCTGAACTGTGCACCAGCGTCTTCCTTCTTTCCTAAATTCAGACAATTAGATACAAGTCCCTCCATTTATTTAGTCGGGAAACTGGGTGCTTGATTTAGCCTGGATTTGCCCATCCAGGAGTTACAAATCATACTGATTGCCACATGGATTTGTTCTGAAAATTAATAGGCTCCAGCAAGAAAGAAACTATCACCTTAGTGAGGGCATGTACTATGGGACATACAGGTCATGCCCCTTCCTTGCTTCCTTCTCAGCCCTTTTTTTGTGAAATGATGTTGAGAGAGTAGAAGCTACGTCTGGGATCTTGGGACATTTACTGCAAAGCACACAGAATTCAGCACCCTTACTATTGTCACCACACACCATAGGACAGGGGAATAGAAATGACAAAGAAGGCTTGGTGGCCAACTGGACCCGAGTTTTAGTTTTATCTCTGCCTTAATAGATGTAAGACATGGGGTAGGTTGCTCTCTGAGCCTCAGTTTTCTCTTTTGTAAAATTGAACTAATAATGCAAATGTGAAAGACGGTTGTGAGGCTTAGGTGCTAAAAGGGATTCACTTTTGGAACCTGACGAAGGAACCAACCCACTGACAACTTGATTTAGCCCCCAAAGTCTCATTTAGGAATTCTGACCTCTAGGTCGAAATTATTAAGAGAATATATTTGTGTTATTTTAAGCCACAAAAGTTGTGGTTAAGTTGTTAACAGCAGACATAGGAAACCAATGCCCTTCAGAAAACTACAGAAGGCCTCCTTCCCACGGTGGATTTCCATCATGCTTACTTGGTGACTGGTGATTTTGTTGAGAGCACCCAAGTGCCCATAAACATCGTCTTAGGACCATGGTTCCCACTCAATGCCATCTGGGCAGCGGGGAGGTTGACCTTCATACATTGAATCACCTGGGTCAGAGTTAACTGCAATGATCTCTTGTCAGCTGTCATGTCAATAAAAGTGGGTTACAGCCCTGTCAGCATCGGGATGGTCACAGAATGGCTCAGAGATGCACAGAGAGGACGGGAGACACCCACACCGCCTACAGCTTGTCTCTGCTCATGGAGGGAGCTCAAGGTAAGTGACTGGGCGTGAAATTGTAGGGCTTTCATCCTAATCTGGTACCATAAAGTTATTCCTGCAAATTAACAACCACTGATGGGTCTATGCTGGGCATCCATTGAGATGTTGAACCTCCTCATAGCCCACTAGCATTTCTGTTTTTCTAAGGAAGAAAGCAAGTGTCAGAGAAGTCTTGGTGACTTACCTAAAGGCATATAGGTGAAATTTGTATCAAAGCCCTCTGATAATAATCCACCCCTTTCTGTACAGCTGACATGATATTGTCTCTAGATGCAGACTCCCAGGGTTAGAATTCCTTTTCAGCTTCTGGACAAGGCACTTCTGTTATTCAACCTCAGTAGTGTCTCCTCTAAAACAGAGGATGGCCAGAGTGAGCCCCAAATTGACTAGTCCATGTCACATCCAAGGATGGCATGGAGTTTGTATTAAGTGCCAGATAAACATTAGCTTTTACGAGAAAGTTACTTATTTAGAGATATATATATATATATATATATATATATATATATATATTCCATGTCACTCCAAAAATTGGTTTTAGAAAATTTTTGGAAATTGTTACCCATGATAAATTGTTTTGAAGATCCTGTAAGAATTCATGTTAGTTCTTCTTTCTCATCGGAATCCACACTGTCTTTCAATCAAATCAAGCTTTATACTTGAATTGTTCCAGTCTAGAAATTGTCTTTTCCCTGTCCTGTTCCACCGCACCCAGCTCATGCCTCTGTTTAACACTCCTATCCACCCTTCTACACTTCACTGGGATTTAGGTCCATCTTTCTGTTTGGTTGCAAACTCCTTTAGATGACCAAATGGATCTTGTTCAGATTTCTGTGTTTACTTGGGCATTGTATCATTCAACACATGTATCATTCAGGGTTCAGAAAAGAAAACAGAAACCATACTAGGTGTTTCAAACAGACAGGATTCCATATGAGAAACTGACAAACTAAAAGAGCTAATAGGAAATCAATACTACCCAGAGATAATAGCCAAATAATTCGCACAACAAGCAGTCACTACTGGGAGATCAGAGAACAAGAGAGAAGTGAGGATACCAGAGCTGAGACTCAAAAGAGTGCAGACCCCTGCAAAGAAGGTCTCATCATTGTGGGTCTAAGAAGCTGTGAGAAGTGTGGTTCTGGGAATGGAGAAAGAAGGTAGAGATACAGTCAATTGCTGCTGCTGCTGGAGCAACACTGAGAAGGAACAAGAGATACCAAGAATAAGGTTCTTTTTCCTCCTCCTACCTTCCTGTCTCCCTCCTGTGACTTCCATTGGTGCAACTCAACAGGAAGCCGAGGATACAGCAGCCTGGGAAATGGATTTAAAAAAGGCAACACCAGCATCAGATAATAGAGTAGAGAAGTGTTTCCTTGGGGCAGGGAGCCAGTAAGTACGTAACCCCCATAATAAGATTTTACTGAACTTCTGCTCTGGGCTGAGTTCTCTGCTCAACGCCATGTTTATTGCCACAGGTCCTTTACCCGATATTTTCACCGATTTTATTTTTTAAAGAAGGCAGTGTATCTTCCTTTCCATATTGAAAACCTGGTAGTATGTAGGGGTAGCACAGTATACTAAATGGTCAGTTTGGGCCTCCATTATACCTCGGTTCTGATTGCATCTCTGCTCCTTATTAATTGGCCAACCAAATCTAGTAATGAGACTTCTCTGAGCTGCTGTCTCCTCTTGTAGAAATGAAGCATCATATTCCCTCCATCACAAGTTCTCTGTGAGGAATAAATGAGCTAACCTATTGGGCTTGATAAATGGCAGTGTTTTACATATTTTTAGCTCAACAGACTAGAGAGCCAGGCCCCAAAAATGATTTTTAAATGACATTCAAGTTCCATTTGGAATGAGTGATCTGGCTAGAAACATCTAGCAGGTGGTAAAAAAAAAAAAAAAAAAAAAAAGACTTAAGCATCTGCTGGTACCCTGTGTGGGCTTGTGGACTATCAAGGAGCCCAGGGCATCAAAGTAAAACATAACACTCTCCACTCTGAGAACAATTGCCAATAGCGTGTTTCTCCCCTGAAAGGAGAGCACCAAAAGAAATATACGAAAGCATGGTTTCCAAGTTGGCTGAGTTAGACTCGCTTTACTGGCCACACAGAGCTAAGGACTCTGAGGCAGAAACATTTACTCTGATAATCCAGAAAGCACAAGATTGCAATGAAGCCCACTGCCTTGTGAGACTACCCCAGACTCTAAACTGCCATATTTCAGATTTCCCATGTTGCCCCCAGACAGGGATACTGCTTTTGGTTCCCAAGATTGCTGAAGATAAAATGTCATACAACAGCAATAGATAATTCCTTTTGAATAAAAGAGAATGCAAAGAGACAACCAGGTTTTGTTGTTTTGTTTTGTTTTGTTTTAAGATGGAGTCTCACTCTGTCACCAGGCTGGAGTCCAGTGGCGCAATCTTAGCTCACTGCAACTTCTACCTCCCAGGTTCAAGTGATTCTCCTGCCTCAGCCTCCCAAGTAGCTGGGACTATAGGCACGTGAAACCAAGCCTGGCTAAATTTTTGTGTTTTTAGTAAAGACGAGGTTTCACCATGTTAGCCAGGATGGTCTCAATCTTCTGACCTCTCAATCCACCCTCCTTGGTCTCCCAAAGTGCTGGGATTACAGGTGTGAGCCACTGCTCCCAGCTGACAAGCAGGTATTTTTACAGTCTACACAGTCACCTGAAATCTATAATAACCATGTCATTTATGCCCCTGCATAACATTTTAAGTCACCTGCAGCAGGTAAATGAAAATAAGGAAATTAAAATAAAACAAACAGGCATATGGAACAGTGCTAACCATAGTGCCAGCAACCTTACAGATATTATTTTATTTAGTTCTTACAACAACCCTGTGAGGTCAATACTACCATCCCCATTTTCCAGAAGAGAAAACAGAAGTTAGAGAGAGATGAAATTTTCTCCCTAAGATTCCATCATCTCTTTCAGTACCCGGATTCCAGCTGAGAATTGCAAGACAGATAACATTTTGTTCTAGTCTTGTCCTATACAGAAAGCAACATGTGACCCCATAGAAATCCCTAACTTATTGGACTCTCAGTTATCTCTTTTGGGGGGTGATGACCTCTAAGGGCACTGCCACATCAACAAGCCATCAAATCTGTGCTGATCATTGAAAATACAGGGGAACCGAAAACTGCAGAAAAGTAAATGGCATGAACACTGCTAGCGTAACCAACATGCAAAGCTTGCAAGCAGAAACATGTTTTATCTTTTTTTCCTGCCCCAAGTTGTAGAAACCCTTGCATATGGTTGTCTTTACTTTAATGTGCATGAATAAAATATATTCTTGTGAACGGATGTAGCCAACAGACTTTTGAGATCAAACAGTTTTCTACTCCAGGTGAAATGTGGGAATGACAGATAATGTTGTCAATATGCTATATTTTTGTTAGCTTGAACAAACATGGCCATAGCCATTATTTTCATCATATATATGCATGCACATTTGTGTATGTGTATGGGAGGTGTCTTTAAAGAATAAGATTTAAGGGAAAAAAATCAATAAATGCAAAATTTTCCATAAAACCTTCAGCGAGAAATATCCCTCCCTCCTCCTCATGTATGTTAAAGTAAGCAGAGTTTGCTGACTTGCATAATGCAATACACAGTGATTACTGGGAGGTATCGGAGGTGATTAAATAACCACAGAATTTGAGAGACCTAGAAATAAATATCCTCATTCAAAAGCCCAGGCAGAGCCAGTAACATGCCATGGAGGGGGGTCTTTGAGTATTGGAGACCCCATCTCATTCCTTCCTAGCAGCAGAGATTTGTGGGTTGTTAACAATGGGTTACACATTGTATGTGAATAACGTATGAAATACAAAATATATGTATGTATAATGAGGTAGCATTAGTGGAGTCAGTGTGAACATTGGAGTCAGATAGATGTTGTATTTGAATTTGATCTTGGCTTTAGGTAAAGAACCCAACTCTTATAAGCCTAAATATTCTTATCTATGTAATGGGAGTAAGCATTGCCAGCAGAATGAATACTCTTTAAATTATGGCTATTACTAATAAGTTAGTGTGAGAATAGCAAGTGTGTGTCCTTTATTGAGTGCCTATACTAGAAAATTTTCTAAATTCATCAATTACTTTAATTCTCACAACAACTCTGTGTTAGCAATTTTTCCATTGTCAAGTTTAAGGTGAAATCTTTTGTAAGATGCATCCTTACCTTATGTACCACAAAGAGAAAAATGTCTACTGACAATTCTAATTGCAAGATGTCATCAACTGTAAGATGCATTTCATTTCGGAGGTTAAAATATTTCTTAAAATATCACCTTAGGGCCAATAAACTATGGTAAATTGCCTAACATCACACATCTGATAACTGGTAGAACTTGGGTGCAAATACAGGCTTTTAGAACAAAAAGCTGGGAGCTTGTTCCCAAGCCAGCACAGTACCTAGCATAGAATGGAAGTCCCGTAAATATATACTAAGCATCAGAGTATGTGTCCTATATGCATATACTTTGTGTTGCATATTATAGTAAATGATGTCCCAAACTACACACCACATATATGTGTGTGTATGTATAATTTGCTTTCCAGGTCAATTTCCGTTTTGAGACTTCTCTAAAATAATCCTGAAGCAAGAAATAATTATTTACATACTTATGGCAAAACAAACTCTGGGAATCATTTTGTTAATGAAAGGTAGAGATAAAAGCGAATTAAGTTGTGGTAGTTGTTGTTCCCGGAAATATTATTTTCGGCACCAAGGCTGTGAAATGTACCAGTCCTAGCATCCTGGAGGTGAGCAAGCCTGATCAATGTCACCCATATGAAGGGACTCCATTGCCTAGATTGTTATGGGCTAATATTTCTACTCTTTAAAACGCATACAGGAATAACTTCAAGCAAAATAAAAACATCAGTTTGCAACAGCCAAATTCTCTGAGGTTTATAAAATGTTGGGACTGATTTGCCAAGTTATAGTAAAACTAAGGCAGACCATGAAAGGCACTCAAGTTGACATAAAATATGAGCAGTTTAACTAGTAGGAGAAAGACTAACAAATTAAGTTGACCAGATCATTTATATTTGGAACAAAGAGCATTTTTAAAAGATCTGTTTTTGCAAAAACCCACTATGTGTGTGCTGGTAATGGGGAAAGTGCCGGCCTTGCCCTCAAATATTCTCAGAGCCCCTGTGCCAAGCAGGAGCCCCATAGATGCTGTGCTAATTCCCTAGTTGTTAAATCTGTACCCACTTTAATCATCGTCACTGATACTCACTTTACCTACATTGTAGAGAGCTTTAGGGATTACCAAACACTCCCACACTGGGTCATCTTGGGGCATCCTGGAAACTTCTAGGTGGATGGCATTTGATCTTCCTATGATAGATGGAAAAAAGGTACCTGAGAGAGGTCAGTGGCTCCTCCAAACACTCAGAAACACTGGGGAAGCAGTTAATTATTTTTCAGCCAAATTTCAGAAAATCAAGATGAGGAAAATGTCCATTTTGGTGCTTTCAAAATTACCAAAGTTATCAATAACTATACTAATTGGACCCCAGAAGCACACAGAGATGAGAATGAAGGCTGCACAGTTTGCAAACTGCATTCACGTGCATGGGTTTATCTTATCTTTCATACCACACTCAGAGGTCTGTAGAACAGGGATGCTTCTCCCCCTTCTCATTTGAGCATAATAGGAACTGAGGCCCAGCAGGGTAATCAACATATCAGGGGGCTCACGGCCAGGAGACCAACTCTCCTTTGCAGGCCAGGTGTCTTTCCCCACCTCCCCCTACACATACTCCCACTCTCAGATGCGAAAGCGTGTTACCACAGCTTCAGTAATCCTCAAATCCAGCTTTGTTTGATAGGGATGAGAATAAGGATTCAGGAGATTTGACCAGTTATCTTTCACTTTAGTACCACTTGAGCTAAGAGGGAGACTTCGGGGATGACAGAGAAAAATGATCTCAAGTGGAATTTAACCGGAGCCCATGAGCTGAGAACTCCTTAGGAGGGGAGGGGACTGGAAGGAATGTTTGTCGGAAGCCGCTCTACATCAGGACCCTTTATAAATGCCTCATGCCGCATCACCAGGAAGCAGCTGTGGTTATAGGAGCTTAAATGCCTGACCCAAAGTCATCAGCCATGCGGGACAGAGCCACTGCTTTCAAGTTGAAGTGCTGGCCATTTACCACTGTTGATTTCATGTTCCCAGGCTGTTCCCCAGGAGCCACCTGTCTCTGGCTGCACTGCTAGGATCCTGGGGAGGCTGAAGGCTCTGGCTTTCTCCCCCACACTCTAATGGAGCCTCCAAGGAAGGATCTGATGGGATCTGTGCCCCCAGGCCACCTGGATTTACGCCCCAGTGTCCCTGAAGACACCCTTGAAATGTTTCAGGGTCCCTGGCCTCTCACTAAATCTTAGGTAGGAGTTTAAGGGAAAGGGAGACTTCTGGATGTGCTTGGCAGAGACCGTTGGCAAAACCAGCCTAAGCCAGTGAAGGCACTTCAGCCTCTGCCTCCCCATCACTAGAAAGCTTTATTTTAAAAATTACATGTTAAGTCTATAAAGTCTGTAAAAATGGCATATATATATATATATATATATATCTCAATCTTTCTCTCTCTCTTCTAAAAGTGATGCTCAACAAATAAAACAGGGGCATAAATAAAAAGTAGAGGGAAAGAAACTGGTTCCACCACGCAGTCATACTCAGAACACAACAGGAACAGCAACAGCAGCAAACATCCCCTTTCTACCCCACTCCAGGAAACCAGGAGCCCCAGGAAAGACCGCTTGGACTGCCCAGCTCCTGGTGCCCCGAAATTCTATCCTCACGAGCCCAAGTAGACATATGCTCTGGAAGAAAAGACGAGGCAGGTCCGATCTGCCAGTGGTCAGCTGTATTCTTCCCCTATCCTTTCTCTTCCTCTTTTTCTTTGCCTTTCTCTCTCTCTCATTCTCTATTTCTGAAAACTCCCTGTTAAGTGGAGACCTGATTTCAGGGGCACAGCAAACATCAGGGAACCTTTTCCAGAGGTCCCATTCAGTAAGCCTGGGCAGAATTTCGACACAGCTCACGGGTCCCATTCATTCCTCCGTGATAACAGAATGCCAATTCAGATGCTGCCTGAAATCGGCAGGACATGGCTACACCACCCAGTCTGGAGCCCAGACCACAAACACCCAGTTGAAATCATTTTGATTCCGTTACAGAAGTGGTCACTGTCTGAAGGTCTCTCTCCTAATGAGTAAAAAAAGAAAAAATTCTTTCTTTTTGTGACATGGCCCTGTTTGGCTTTTGTCCCTCAAATACAGAGAGATATGTTTGTCTTGCTGTCAGCACAGAGAAATAAAATTAAGATAGGCCTGTCAATGTGGTCAATTCTCTTTTTATTTCCTAGTCTAAAAGTTGTGCTCAACAAAATGTGGCACAGAAATAAGAAATGGAAAATAACTAGGTCTCACAACTCAATCATCCCACATTTTACTCTGTGGTTACATTCGTCCATAAGTCACTTGTTTACAATTCATGAATAAGTTTATTTGTTTAAGCTACAAGGTTTCATCGTGAATTCATTTTTTTTATTCTTGATGTTAAAGGCAATGCATGCTTGATGCAGAAATTGGTGAAAACAAAAGAAAATATAATGAAGGAAACTCCCAAATCATTGCCATTCTTACCACATAGATAACCTTTGCGAAGTGATGTCCTCATATTCATTCTTTCCTTTATAAAATTCTTGAGTATAAATTAATTTGCACCAATGAACTAACTCATCGAAAGCATGAGTTTTGGAGGAAGACGAGAATGTGAATCTCACTTCTGTAGTTGTGTGTCCAGCAGTGACAAACTCCCCTGTCTGAGCCTCTGTGTTTTCATGCATCAAAGGGGGATGTGATCACCTGCTTCCTAGATTTGGTTGAGAACTAAATGAAATGAATTCATGAAAGACTATATTCAATGAGAGCTATTATTGTTGTTGTTATTATTTTTATTTCTATAATGTTACCTATAATGCCACTGGGATTATAAATATATATTGTTATGTACAATTTTCCATGTATGATTATATTGAAAGAATTTCCACATGTGACAAAAGCATCTTTGTAATTAAAAAGTCTTTGAAAAAATAATGTTAAATTCTGCATACTCTTCCATGAACTGGCTACACTAACAATATATTCAGCTGCTTCTATGTTCAGCTAAGTAGTTGTTGATCTTTGCCACCCTTAAGTAAAAATGTGATAGGCCTGTGTACACCCTTTGCCCCTCCTCTCAGATATTCACATGGTCTCTAGACCACACTGATTCGTAGAGGAGATATGGGATCTTTATGTCAGACAGTATGGAGAATTTCAAGTTAGGAATATGTATTGCCGTTTCACCTTCATGAACATGTTCCACTCCTACAACAGTGAGCGAGGGATTTCTTTCTCTGTAGAGCCCCCATCCATAGTTGTCCCCCTCAACCTGGAGATTGTATTTGCTTTGAATCCAGAAAGGGGTCTCTCTGGGGCTTCTGGAGTGACAGATTTTACCCAGTCACAGCCAATCTCTTTGTTTAGCTTAACTGGCCACATTAATCAAAATAGCAGCTCTGGTTCCATAGGCAGTCCTCCTCTGAAAGGCTCTTCCTCTCTTGCATCCATAACCATCAATGGGTCCACAATGGTAAGTTAATGCAAAAGTTAACGTTGCCTAAAAATACAGTCTGCCAAGAACAGCACATCTCTGAAGGGCTCAACCATAAGCCTGCAAATGCACTATTTGCAATTGTTCTGTTAAGTTTTCTTTGAATTCTCAGCCCCTTGACAATGGAAAAACATGGTAGAACTAACACTATGTGTTCACCAGACCATTCCATTTTCTGCCCTGGGCATGCAGGAAGGCCATGATTTTCAACCTTCTTTCTGATTACATCAGGGCTGTGTATTGAGAGTCTCACCATTCGGAATGTGAACAGAAGTGACCTTGCCTCTTACGGTCTGAGGAAGTTAGGAACGAGCATCCAGTCTTCACCTCTCTGTCTCTTTCTCTCCTACATACAAAACCAAAGGATTGAGATTTGGTGACTCATCTGTTGCAGCGCTGGAGTGACTTGTCCCACCATAGACGAAATGAGAAAAAGGAGACACAAAGTGATGAATGGGGCGCAGATTCCATTGGCATCTTATCGTGAAAATATTTGTGCTTTTCAGTTTTTTTATTTTTAATTTTTGTGGGTACATTGTAAGTATGTATAGTTATGAATATTTGTTTTTAAAACAGGAGTTTCTGGCTGACCCTAAAATTCAGCCAAAGACAGTTTCTCAAAAAAAAACTCAAAGTAGAATTACCATATAATTCAACAATTCTATTTCTGGGTATATACACAAAATAATCAAAATCAGGATCTGGAAGAGGTGTCTGTATAACCATGTCCATAGCAGCATTATTCACAACAACTAAAACATGGAAACCACGCAAGCGTCCATTGATAAATGAATGGATAAGCAAAATGTGATACATACATATAATAGAATTCTACTTAGCCTTTAAAAGGAAGGAAATTTTGACATGTGCTGCAATGTGGGTAAAACTCAAGGACATTATGCTAAGTTAAATAAGCCAGAAAAGGCAAATACTGTATGACACCACTTACATGTGGTACTTAGAGAGGTCAAATTCATAGAGCTACAAAGTAGGATGGTGGTTACCAGTGTCTGGGGAGAGAGAGAAATGAGGAGGTACTGTTAATGGGGACACCGTTTCAGTTTTATAAGACAAAAAGACTTCTGTGGATGGATGGTGGTGATGGTCGCACAACAGCATGAATGTATTTAATACCCCTGATCTGCATGCTTATGAATGATTAAAATGCAGGGCATGCTGGCTCATGCCTGTAATTCGAGCACTTTAGGAGGCTGAGTTGGTTGGATCACCTGAGGTCAGGTGTTCAAGACCAGCCTGGCCAACCTGGCTGTCTCTACTAAAAATACAAAAATTAGCCATGGTGGCACGTGCCTGTAGTCCCAGCTTCTTGAGAGGCTGAGGTGCTGAGGCAGGAGAATCGCTTAGAACCCGGGAGGTGGAGGTTGCAGTGAGCTGAGATCACACCACTGCACTCCAGCCTGGGCAATAACGTGAGACTCTGTCTCACACACACACACACAAAATCAAAAAACAAACAAACAAAAGATTAAGATGATAAAAGTTATGTTATGTGCACTTTAACACAATTTTAAAAATGGGAAAGAAAACAGCCAAAGAGACACACATGGGTTCGTTTTCCCAGACCGTCCCACCCACCCTTACTTACTCAGGGTGAGGATATGAGGGTTTTCTGGTCTCGTCTCACCCACACAATGTCCTCTGTGAAAAAAGACCTCTGCTGTATTGAGGGACTATTCTGAGAAGGCACATGGATTGCATCTGCCATTTTTCTGGTGGGTCCAGTGAGAGTCATCGAGGAGGAGTGACAGTCCTCAGCCCTGGGCTTTCTACTGCTGAGATTCAAGCCTTCCACTGACTCCTAATTTAAAGCTCAAAAAATTGAGTGGGGGAAACACCGCTATGTCACCCACTTTATTCACCTAGACTTGGCCAGAGGGCTAGGTAAGAACAGACTGAAATGCAATGAGTATATTGAGGAACTCCCCACCCCTCCTCTCCTTCACAAAAGCAGGGTGTGAGTTCTTCTGTGGCCCCAGTGCAGGAGCTAAAGAGAAGGATCCCGCTCACACCGCACACAGTGAGATGTGGCCATGGCCTGGCCCTGCTGCTTTTCTCCCCAGGTCCAGCGTGTTTCTTGGAAATGCAGCAGGAGTGGGAGCCTCGGTAGGGGCTCACAGAACAATGGCCACATTCACAGCACATCGTCTTGGCAGCTGTGCATGGTCTGTGATTTGAACCGTCCCTCAGTGGACCAGAGCAGCTCCTGGCATGTTGTCTGTCCCGGAGATGATTAGGCATTAGTGAAGTGGAATGTAAAAGCCAGTGGTTCTCAGACCTGAGTGTGTGTCATAATCATCTGGAGGGTTTACTGAAACACGGGTAACTGGACCCCACTTCAGAGTTTCTGATTCACTAGGTCTGGAAGAGGTCCAAGAATTTTCATCTCTAACAAGTTCCCAGGTACTGTTGGTCCTGCTGGCTCTGGGACCTTACTTTCAGAACCATGGATGTGGGGGACCTGACCATAAGAAGCAGTATGTCTATAAATGGCTGTGGGATTTGGCCACGTAACTACTTCCTGTCTAGTTTAATATTTCTTTAGTATTACATATGATTACGAATTTGCATGGATCAGATCAGTTCTGTTGTTGTCTTTTTTTTTTCTTTCCAACTGTATCTGCCAGAGTCATGCACAACTGCAGGAGGTGGCTTCGGGATCAATGAGCAAACGAGGGAGGCTCTGGCTTCAACTCTGCTCTAGTGGAAGCATCACCTCCTCTATTTCATACATTGAAACAATGTAAGAATTGATGTGAAGGAAAAGTCCACCCATATATAAACAAATGAACAAAACCAAAACACTTTGGAAATTATTGGTACAAATAATAACTGAGGGAATTTTTGCTTCAAAGGTGCATGATTCATCCTTCAACAGGACGAATATCTTTCTTACCACCTTCAAAAAGAAGTTTAAGGGCCGAGGAGCTGCAATCTGTGAGGTGGTCCTTGTGATGTGGTTCTGAAGGTCATGGAGCAGACAGGTGAGGGATTGGGTGCCTCTGGACACAGCCAGCTTTATGGGCACATGACTTGGGCTGGCCGGCCCACAGGGTCCTATGCTCAGAAGGGTCTGCATTTGGGCACTTGGTTTAATGCTCTCTTGTCATTGTCTTGAGAGTCACAGCAATTTGATCCTTGGACTTGTGTTTTACAAGTAAAATCTGATGGGACACTGGAGCGTGTCCATGAGCAGAGGAGGTAAGTGCAATATGTGCATCCACCTTTCCTCGCTGCCCATTAATGCAGCATGTTCACAATGCCCCAGATGCCCCATGAACATGCAATTGTGAGGGACCCGCCGGCATGGGAGTTCAGAGAGGCTCAAAGTGAGTCCAAGGTAAGTGTGTTCCACCCAGAGGTCACATTTTCTTTCCAAACCAGGACTTGCATCAAATGCAGAAAGAAGGCAATGGCATTCTAACAGGCACCAGGACAAGGGACTCCATCACACCTTCCTTACCTGTGTTGCTTCCCTGAATTGGCCAATCATGCCCACTGAAAATGGTGCTTAGGAGGAAAGGAGAGGGCAGGGCCCAGATTTCCTGTTTCTTTCAGTTCCCCTCACTCCCTGTGAGAGGAAGGTAAAGAGTATGGATGAAACGTGCACGTATCAAGAAGTGAAAGAAAACAGGTGAGCTTGTTTCATGCAACATTTCCAGTGTCCTGGTAAGAACTAAATGCATGGACACATAGGAACTGCAACAAATGAATTGTGGAATTTGGGTAATTTCTTGTAAGAGTTAATTGCTACTATAGTCAAATTTAAAATTGTCATGGCACAACATAAAGATAAACAGTAAAATTCGTGCAAATAATTTAAAGCTTATTTTTTAATTAGAAAAACATGAAAAATACAAATGAAAAACACTACAAAAAAGAGAGAATCTGCTAAAGAAAATGAAAATGGCTTGTGCTTTAGTACCTTTAATAATACTTTTATCCTGCTTTTTGAGTAAGGGGTTCACAGTTTCATTTTGCACCGGGTACTAAATTATACAGTTGGTTCTGCCACTGGGTTTACAAAGTTAGCTATACAACCTCAAGAGCTGCAGAGATAAGAAATCTTTGCTATTCATCCCTCAAACACCCTGTCAAGAAGTCAATTCTCCATCATGACTTCAGGCTTCTCCAGTTCTTGAGATCAGCCTTGGAGAATGTAGAATTGGAACCAGCCTATCACTGGGATTATCAAGTCATCATTCCTACCAATGAGTAGGTACCAGAACTGTAGTAGCATGAATTCCAAGGAGGGTCATCATATACAGTTGTGCAGGTTATTCACTGCACAACTCCAAGCACAGCATGCACGTTCTTATCCCTGGAATTATGCACTCACACAGCTGTACATACTGGCCTTGGGAGCTGGTTTTCCTGAATGGATCCCTAGGACTGGCCTGTCCACCAAATCCCTTCCCTCCTTCATGCCATCTTATCTGAATTTAGGAGACTGGGTCTCAGTGTCTGAGCACAACACGCTGGTTCTATGCTAGGACTATATTCCATCCTTTTCCCCTAGGTTGATTGGACAGCTCCAAAACAGCAGAGTTTCTACTATGAATGAATTACTTAGAACCAGCATCTAAGGTCAGCAGAGACTAGAACGCCCTCTTCACCCAGCAGCCTCCATAACCTGGGTCTGTCACCACCCCCCATACCTCCCGCATCAGTACATAACCTGGGAAGTGGATTTCATCTCCATGAGACTTGACACCTCTACTTTCTGAATAGGCCCTGTCCCTGAGCCTCTCCACGGCAGCTTAGTCATCGTCACCCACAGGAGCTGTTAGCTCCCAGAATCTTTACTAAAGGTCCGCATCCTGAACACAGCCTACTACACTAGGCTACGTTTGAGCACTCAGAACAAATAACCCTCCATCGCCCGTAAACATCCGTGGTTCCCTTTGTTCCAATCCCATCCTTGTGGTATTCTGAGCTCTTGGCTCTCTCATCCAACTGGTTACCCTCCCCTTGACTCCTTTGGTTTTTACTTTTTGTGAGCTCTCTTCCAACTATATGAACTCAGATCCCTCTGTGACAGTGAGTTGCACATCTGATTCACCTGTGGGGTTGTTAAAGGTCCATGTGCCTGGCTCTCGTCCTAGAATATTCTAACTCAGAGTGCCCCCCAGGGAAACAATGTAAGGTAGCAATTAAGGCATTGACTCTGGCATCACAAGTTTGAGTCTATCTTGTCTCTGCCACTGATAATCTATGTGATCTTTGGGGATGCCTTCACCCTTTCTCTGACTCTGTTTCTTTGTCTCTAAAATAGGAATGAGAGTGTTAGTACATACCTTTCAGGGTGGGCAGAAAAATTGAATAAGCTAATGCATGCAGAGGATTCGAATACTGCCTGGCACATGGCATGTGTTCAATAACAAGTTAACTGTGTCGCTATTATTGTTATCTAAAAAAATGACAGATTTTACTTTGTCCTGCATGTTTGGTTCTCAGTGCCTGGTTTTGCTTAGCTAAAATCCCTTTACCTTGGTCTTGGCCAAGCAAGACCAGTCCTAACCCTGACTCATGGGTTTGAGCATCTAGGTCAGATCTAGCCACTCATCACCACCCTGGGCACCCATGGCTTTAGTTTTCTGCTGCCTCCTCTCCTACCAGTGCCAGGCAAACATTTGCTCATGATTCAAAACCCAACTGGAATGCTTGGTCTTTTCCTAAGTCTTCCTCAATGTTCCGCTATATTCATGTGCTCTTAGAATTTTTTATTCAGCACATTTTATCCTAATTACTGGTTACTTGTCTGGTTCTTGCTTAGGCACAAAACCTGCAATTTAATTTTCCTCTAACATGGGACCTTAACATGATGCATATAATAGGTGCTCAATAAATGATGTTTCTTCCAATAAATATCTATTTCATCCCTTGGCGTCTGATTTCAAACTTACAGAGAAAATTCTGATTTGGCTTCATTCACTGGGGACATGATGCTAACCCCTTTATACCACAATCCCCATTTGTTCTCCTGCCCCTGGTTTTCATGTGAAATGAAAAGTGAGTGTAAAATGTGGCATGGAATGAAAGCCAAGCCAAAATTTGAGCCCCATGGATGAACTTCAAACAGGGACTTTAAACATGCAAAATAAGAACCAGCTTCTCCAGGACAGAGTAGAAGCAGCTAGGCACTTGGTGACTCTCTCAGATGTCCTGGAAATACATTTTGATTTCATATATTTTGAATTAAATTGATTGAAATTCAAAGCTTAAGCCAGCATACCACATTTCCTTTGGTCAGAAGTGAAGTGTGAAAATAATGTTTTGAATTCTCGGTTGGATGCACAGCCCCGGGTTTCAAGTGTGACAGACTGTGGAGGTTTTGGGTTACTGGAAATTTCAACATTCCATTGGCCCAGTCTTCCAAAGGAATTGGAGAAATTGAAAACAAGGAATTGTAGGGTACAGAAGTATCAGTAGAGCATCGATGAGGATTCCCTTAAGCTCTGCAAATTGTGGTAGAGTCAGAGTCATTCCCATTGTGGTTGCCACGGAATGTTGGTAAAGTTGCCCATGAAACAGACAGCATGGTCTTTGTAACTCTTGTGCCATAAGACTTCCAGTCAGCAGAGACTAGACTGCACTCTTCTCTCACCACCGATAGAAATAAAATTAGGAATCCACACAGCTTTATATTAACAACGTTCTTAGAGTCAGATGTGACTGATAAAACGGATTCCCCCTAGAGCAAGAAAATGTATCTACTTTTTAAGGGTTCATCTTTGCAATGTATTATATCACAAAATTTCCGAATTTTTGTATTTGTAAGTGTATAGCCATTAATTCTTATATTCAATATCTGCTTTGTTCTTAGCAATACACTTGGAGCCTTATTTCATACAAAGGTAAGAAGCCACCTCCCTCCTCCTACCAAGAAATCACAAACGCAGGATCAAGCATAACAAATGAAAGGTAAAAGTGCATAGCATAGTTCGAGGGAAGAGAAATTTCTAGGTTTTAGAAATGAAGTGGCAACCTAGAGCCAGTGATGAGCTGGAGCTGAAGTTCTGGTGACTTACACGGGCTGAACCCGCCTATAGGCTTGAGAGGCTAGATATTTAATGCCCACATTGGGGCAAGATGTAAAGCCAGAGCCTTTTTAATAGGCGTCAAAACATTCATAAAATAAGGGTGTTTGAAAATATTAGAGTCACAGAAACACTAAAACTATGAGAAAACAATGGGGACTTATGATAAAACAATATTAGAAGGTAACCATATAGGACTTACAGAAGTAAAAATTTGAGTTTCTGAAACTAGATATCAAACAGCTATGTTTTGGCTTTCAGTAACGGTGGAATAGCTTGATTGAGCTCTCACAATCACAATGATAAAACTTGTAAGAGAAAGAACAAGCAACCCATTTGAAGCCACTGGAGAGCAACCAATAACAAGCAAAAACTAGAAAGATATCTCTTCTTGAAAGATAGAAACCGAATTGGGTGAGATTAATATGCTTGTGGCTTTTTGCCTGGGAAAATTCTCCAGTCTGTGAAGCACAGGCCAGGAGAAATCCATTGTCTTCCTGGCTTCATGTGTAAGAGTGAAGGCTTTAGGACTGCCAGCATGGCTTATAAATAATAAGGGGGAAAATCCTGAAAAGCAGGGAGACTGCTCAATCCTTGGCCAACTCCTGAACTGTTTATGCACAGTTGAGAGAGATTCCAGGAGGTCTGGCTAAAGCAGCAGTTGAAATACAAAAGAACTGAAGGGACATTTGAGATGCTAATCACTACGGGAAAAAAGGATTGAGAGTTTTATTCCAGCCAAAAATTAACTACCTGCTAGAAATGAAAGTACCGCTTCTTATGAGAACATAATTAAATCTAGTGTCTCTACAATGTATCACTAAAATATCTAGGATATAATCAAAGAGTACTAGATACACCAGGAGACAGGAAAATGTAATTGTAGTCCAGAAAAAATAAAGCAGTAAATATAAGCTGCCTCAGAAATGATCTGGATTATCGAATTGACGAATGAATACTTTAAACATTGATTCAAAATTTGGGTCTATTAAGTGACATTTTACTTTTTAAATTTCTATTCTGAAAAGTTGTATCAGTTTTGTACGGCTTTTATTATCTTAGAAACCTTCTATAAAACAAAGCATTTTGAAATATTTTCATCCAATAAAACCCACTCTATCTTGCAATTAGCACAAGAATTCATTGAAATCATTTATAAATTTAAAATATATGACAGGATATTAGAGGTTCTATTTTTTTATATATCTAAAATATTTGGCTCTTCCATGGTCCTGATGGTTGTTTTGTCATTAGCTATCAATTATTTCCAATTATGCCAATAAAGCCTAAAATAATAAGAAAATGGAAAAAAAATGATGGACTAGTATGGAAGAATAATAATAGTGAAATTAATTATCACCATGACAGACCCTTTTAGTATCAATAATTGCATTAAATAGAAATGTACTAAATACTTTGCATAAAAGAGATATCTAGACTGGACCTAAAAGCATAACTAAACTATATGATGGCTACAAGAGATGAACTTTGAATACAAAGATAATTAGATTAAAAGTAAAAGAATGAAAAAATAAACACCATGTAAACTCTAGCCATAAGAAAGAAGAAATGGTTATGCTAATAACAAACAAAATACATTTTGAAACAACAAATACTATCTGAGAAAAGATGGGCATTTTATGTTAACAGTCAATTTATTAGGAAAACCAAAAATGCATAGGGACTTCATGATAGAAATGCAAAATTTAAGAACTTACAAAATAACTTGATAAAAATAACAGTAAGATATAGGAGATTTTTAACAAGCAAATCAACCACATTGAGCTTATTGACATTTACAAAATATAAAACCCCCAAACTGCAGAAATTATGTATTTTAAGTGCAAGTGAACCATTCACCAAAATAGATCATATACTAGGCCATTATTTCCTGAGTACAGTAAAGTTCAATTGGAGATTAATTATTATAAGATATCCAGAAAAGTCCCAAATATTTAGAAATTAAGTAATACATTTCTAAATACCTGATCAGGTAAAAAAGAAATTATAAGGAAAATTAAAAAATATTTTGAACTGAATGATAATGAAATAATAATTTAATAAAATGTGTAGACTGCAACTTGAGCAGTGCACAGAAAGGAATGTTTAGATATATATGCTTATATCATAGAAGAAGAAAGGTCTAAAAATTATCTAAGTTTTTATTATAGGAAGTTTAAAAAAGAAGAGCAAACTAAAGTCAAAATAAGCAAAAAATGAAATAAAGGGCAGTAATTGATAAAGTATAAGACAAACATCAAATAAAATGAACAAATACAAAAGTGCTTTCTTTAAAATCATTCGCAAAATCACCTTTTTTATGGCTGCATAGTATTCCATGGTGTATATATGCCACACTATTTTTATGCATTCTATCACTGATGGGCATTAGGGTTAGTTCCAAGTCTTTGCTATTGTGAATAGTACCACAATAAACATATAAGTGCATGTGTTTTTATAGTAGAATGATTTATAATCCGTTGGGTATACACCCAGAAATGGGATTGCTGGGTCAAATGGTATTTGTGGTTCTAGATCCTTGAGGAATCACTACACTCTCTTCCACAATGGTTGAACTAATTTACACTCCTACCAACAGTGTAAAAGTGTTCCTGTTTCTCCACATCCTCTCCAGCATCTGTTGTTTCCTAACTTTTTAATGATTGCCATTCTAATTGGTGTGAAATGGTATCTCATTGTGGTTTTCATTTGCATTTCTCTAATGACCAGTGATGATGAGCTTTTTTTCTTATGTTTGTTGGATGCACAAATGTCTTCTTTTGAGAAGTGTCTGTTCATATCCTTCACCTGCTTTTTGATGGGGTTGTTTTTTTCTTGTAAATTTGTTTAAATTCTTTGTAGATTCTGGATATTAGCCCTTCGTTAGGTGGATAGATTGCAGAGATTTTCTCCCATTCTGTACATTGCCTCTTCACTCTGATGATAGTTTCTTTTGCTGTGCAGAAGCTTTTTAGTTTAATTAGACCCCATTTGTCAATGTTGGCTTTTGTTGCTGTTGTTTTTAGTGTTTTAGTCATGAAGTCTTTGCTCATGCCTATGACCTGAATGGTATTGCCTAGGTTTTCTTCTAGGGTTTTTATGGTTTTAGGTATTACATTTAAATATTTAATCCATCTTGAGTTTATTTTTGTATAAGGTGTGATGAAGGGGTTCAGTTTCAGTTTTCTGCGTATGGCTAGTCAGTTTTCCCAACACCATTTATTAAATAGGGAATATTTTCCTCATTGCTTGTTTTTGTCAGGCTTATCAGTAAAGTCTTAAGAAAGTTAATTTAAGAACTAAAAAAAAGAGAAACAAAACCAAGAATGACTGAGAGGATATCATTAAGGATCACACAGACTTTGAAAGGTTAATAAGAGAATATTATGGACAATCTAAATAAAATGAACAAAGTACTTAAAAAACTGACATAAAACAAAATTAAAAATTTAAATATTTATGCTGTTCACCCTTGAACAACATGAGTTTGAATTGCACAGGTACACTTATATAGGAATTTTTCCCAATAAATATATTGGGAAATTTTTAAAAATTTGCAGCAATTTGAAAAAACTGGCAGATTAACCATACAGCCTAAGAAATATCCAAAAAAAAAAAAAAAAAAGAAAGAAAAGAAAAGAAAAAGGTATGCCATTAATGCATAAAATTTATGGAGATAGTGATCTAATTTATCATTTATTACCATGAAATATGCACAAATCTATACAAAAAGTTAAAATTTATCAAAACCTATGTACACAAACATTTAGAGACCTTACATGACGCCATTTGAAGTCAAGAGAAATGTAAACAAATGTAAAGATGCAGCATTAAATCATAGCTGCATAAAATTAACTGTACTACCTACTGTACTACAGTAATAATTTTTTTAGCCACCTCCTGTTGCCATTGAGGTGAGCTCAAGTGTTCCTAGTGTCCGCTTATAATATCACGTAATGTTAATCATCTCCGCTTGAGCAGTTCATCTCTACAGTAAATTGCACATAGCAGTAAAAAGTGATCTCTCTCGGGTCTCGCATATTTTTCATCTTGTTTCATGCAATACCGTGAACTTGAATAACACGATGGGACCCATACAAAGTTCCACTAGAGATTTTGGAAATTCTCCCAAGAAACAGAGAAAAGTCATGACATTAGAAGAAAGTTGAATTGCTTGATGTGTACTTTGAGGTCTGCAGCTGTGGTTGCCCACAATTTCAAACATTGGATTCATCCTGTAAGCAGACAACATAACTTATGGTATCAATAAATACAGTACAGTATTGTAAACATATTTTATTTTCCTTATAACATTTTCTTTTCTTTTCTAGCTTACTTTACTGTAAGAATATAGAGTATCATATATAAAACATACAAAATATGTGTTAGTAGACTGTTTGTGTTATCCATAAGGCTTCTGGTCAACAGCAGGCTATTAGTAGTTAAGTTTTGGGGGAGTCAAAAGTTATACACACATTTTTGATTGCATATGGAGCTAGCACTCCTAACTACCACATCATTCAAAGGTCAAATATATATATTCTTTTTCTTTCTTATATATCCCAAATATAAGAAGTTCAAACCCAGATGGTTTCACTATTGAATTCTATAAAATATTTGATGACTAAATAATGTCAAACTTACACTGACACTTTCAGAAAATAGAGGAAATCCAATCCACTTTCCAGCTTGTTTTATGAGACCAGAAAACCCTGTTATCTAAACTTTATAACAATATTAAACTAATTATAAGGTAATATTCTTCATCAATATGAATTTTAAGATTATTAACAAAAGACCAGCATTTTTAATCCAGTTATACATAAAAAATGATAAATATTATTACCAAATGAGCTTTGTCTGAGGAACAAAATGTTTAAGATCTAAAAATCCACCATAGAGAAAATGCATCTGACAAAACTGTGCATCTATTCATGATTTTTTAAATAAATAAATAAAAATTTTAGCAAAATAAAAATAGAATAAAACTTCTCCCATCTGATAAAGGGATTGTATGAAACACCTACTTCTGACATCATGGAGATATCAGCAATATAGAGAAACATTAAATTATTATTTCTCTTTATAAACAGGACAAAGATGATCCTGGTCAAAAAAAAAAAAAGGAAGAAAAATAAATACAAATATAAATATTGAAAAGAAATAAGTAACATTGTTCCTTTTTTTTCAGACAACAAGATTTTCTATTTAGGAAATACTCTGTGACCCACCAAATAACAAATAAATAAACCAACATTTAGAACTAACGTTCTCAGGATACAAGATGAGTATACAAGATTAAACTTTATATATACTGGAAAATAAAATTCGTAAAATTTACTTAAAATAACAAAATGCTTTATGCATTTAACAAAAGATGTAAGAGAGGTATACACTAATAGCTACTATAATTGTTAATCTATAATAATTTAGGTTATTCATTAGGAAGACTTAAATGAATAGAGAGATATACCATGTTCATAGATTGAAGTCTCAATATTATTAAGATATCAATTCTACTCAAATTGATTTATAGATTCAATGATTTCAGTTACATTTCTAGCCAGCTTTTAAAAAAGATATTGACAAATGAATTATATGGAAATGCAAAGAACCTAAAATAGCTAAAGCAATCTTGACAAATAAAACTACATTGAAGAAATTACAAAGTCTTACCATACAGTTACGTTTAATAAGGCAATGTTTCACACTTATTTACATAAGGCTGGAGAAATAAATCAATAAAATACATAAGGCTGGAGAAATAAATCAATAAAAAAGAACAGAAAATCTGGAATACCCTCATTTATATGGTTAACAGCTTTTCAACAAATATACCACAGGAATTACATGAAAAAAGCAAATTATTTTCAGTAAAGTAGTTATTCATCTGGGAACAAAATGAACCTCAACCTTTATCTGACACCATACACAAAATTCAAGTTTAATTTAAATAAAAGCTAAAACGATAAAGCTTTTAGAAAAAAAAATAAGATAATTTGCATGACTTGGGGGTAAAGTTTTCTTGAACAAGACACAGAAAACAATAACCATGAAAGAAAAAATAATAAGTTAGAATTTCCTAAGTGTATTTAAAAACCTGCTTATCCAAAAATACATTCAAGAAAATAATTGAGAAAGTCTCAAACTGTGAGAAAATATTTGTAAAATACATATCTAACTAAAGACTTTTATTCAGAGTGCATAACGAATTCTTACACCTCAATCTAAAAGAGAAAGGAAAAACAAGTTAATTTTAAAAATAAGCAAAATAGGGGCAAGGCCAAGATGACTGACTAGAAACAGCAGCAATCAGAGGCTCCCATAAAAAAGAACCATAATTAACATGCTAATCCTTCACTGGCAACCAAGGTATCCAGGTTCTCTCATCAGAACGGACTAGGTGACTGACGTAATCCATGGAGAGGAAGGAGAAGCAGTGTGGTTCAGTAGCTCACCTGAGAGCCACACAGGGCAGGGGAGGCCCCACCCTCCAGCCAAGGGCGGTGGTGAGTGAGCATGCTACCCAGCCGAGGAAACCGTGCTTTGTCCACGGAACTGTGCAACCCACAGGTCAGAAGATCTCACTAACAAAACCATACCACTGGGGCCTAGGGTCCCAACTCTAGAGCCGCACAGATTCTCAACAGCCTCTCAGCTGGAATCCGCCTAAGCTTGCCGAGCTACTGAAGAGGGGGCAACCAGCACCACAGCTGGGGGGTGCCTGCTGTCTAAGCCATTTGAGCTCCTTGAGGGAGAGCCAGCAGGCAGCACTGGGACTCATAACTGCCTAACACACTAAGCTCCCTGGGCAGGAGGAGGGTGGCATCCATCTCTATAGCTCCAGGTCATGCTTTTCCCCTACTGGAGCCAGGGAGGCTGGACGGTTTGGTCCCAGGATGTGTCCTCAACAGCTCAACACACCAGCTGTGGCAGACTGTGGTCAAAATGAAGGAAAATATGTTAAGGGCAGCCAGAGAGAAACGCCAGGTCACCTACAAAGGGAAGCCCATAAGACTAATAGCAGACCTCTCAGAAGAAACTCTACAAGCCAGAAGACATTGGGAGTCAATATTCAACATTCTTAAAGAAAATAATTTTCAATCCAGAATTTCATATCCAGCTAAACTAGGCTTCATAAGTGAAGGGGAAATAAAATCCTTTCCAGACAATCAAATGCTGAGGGATTTCGTTACCACCAGTCCTGCCTTGCAAGAGCTCCTGAGAGAAGCACTAAATATGGAAAGGAAAAACAGGTACCAGCCAATGCAAAAACACACCAAATGTAAAGACCAATGATACTATGAAGAAACTGCATCAACTAGTGTGCAAAATAACCAGCTAGCATCATGATGACAGGATCAAATTTACGTATAACAATACTGACCTTAAATGTAAATGGGCTAAACGCCCCAGTTAAAAGACACAGACTGGCAAATTGGATAAAGAGTCAAGACCCATTAGTGTGCTTTATTCGGGAGACTGATTTCACATGCAAAGACACACATAGGCTCAGAATAAAGGGATGGAGGAAAATTTACGAAGCAAATCAAAAGCAAAAAAGAAAAAAGGAGAGGTTGCAATTCTAGTCTCTGACAAACAGACTTTAAACAAACAAAGATAAAAAAAGACTAAGAAGAGCATTACATAATTGTAAAGGCAACAATTCAACTAGAAGACTTAACTATTCTAAATATATATGCACCCAATACAGGAGCACCCAGATTCATAAAACAAGTTCTTAAAGACCTACAAAGAGACTTAGACTCCCACACAATAATAGTAGGAGACTTTAACACCCCACTGTCAATATTATATAGATCAATGAGACAGAAAATTAACAAGGATATTCAGGACTTGAACTCTGCTCTGGATCACATGGAACTAATAGACATCTGCACAACTCTCTACCCCAAATCAATAGAATATGCATTCTTCTCAGTGCCACGTCACACTTATTCTAAAATTGACCACATAATTGGAAGTAAAACACTCCTCAGCAAATGCAAAAGAATGGAAATCATAACAAACAGTCTCTCAGACCACAGCGCAATCAAATTAGAACTCAGGATTAAGAAACTCACTCAAAACCACACAACTAGATGGAAATTGAACAATTTGCTCCTGAATGACTCCTGGGTAAGTAATGAAATCAAAGCAGAAATCAAGAAGTTCTTTGAAGTCAATGAGAATAAAGAGACAATGTACAAAATCTCTGGAACACAGCTAAAACAGTGTTAAGAGAGAAATATATAGCACTCAATGCCCATATCAGAAAATTAGAAAGATCTCAAATCAATACCCTAACATCACAATTAAAAGCACTAGAAAAGCAAGAGAAAACTAATCCAAAAACTAGCAGAAGACAAGAAATAACTAAGATTAGAACAAAATTGAAGGAGATAGAGACATGAAAAACTCTCCAAAAAAATTGGTGAATTCAGGAGCTGGTTTATTGAAAAAGTTAGCAAAATAGATAAATGGCTAGCTAGACTAATAAAGAAGAAAAGAGAGAAGAATCAAATAGACACAATAAAAAAATGATAAAGGGGATATTACCACTGACCCCACAGAAACACAAACTACCATCAGAAAATACTATGAACACTTCCACACAAATAAACTAGAAAATCTAGAAGAAATTGATAAATTCCTGGACACATACACCCTCCCAAGACTGAACCAGGAAGAACTCAAATCCCTGAATAGACCAGTAACAAGTTCTGAAATTGAGGCAGTGATTAATAGCCTACCAACCAACAAAAGCATAAGACCAGATAGATTCACAGCCAAATTCTACCAGAGATACAAAGAGGAGCTGATACCATTCATTCTGAAACTATTCCAAACAATTGAAAAAGAGAGATGCTTCTCTAACTCATTTTATGAAGCCAGCATCATTCTGGTACCAAAACTGGGCAAAGACACAATAAAAAAAGAAAACTGCAGGCCAATATTCATGGTGAACATCAGTCTGAAAATCCTCAATAAAATACTGGTAAACAGAATCCAGCACCACATCAAACAATTTATCCAACACGATCAAGTCAGTTTCATCCTTGGGATGCAAGGCTGGTTCAACATAAACAAATCAATAAATGTAATCCATCACATAAACAGAACCAAAGACAAAAACCATATGATTATCTCAATTGATGGAGAAAAGGCCTTTGATATAATTCAACAACCCTTTATATTAAAAACTCTCAATAAACTAGGTATTGATGGAACAATATCTCAAAATAATAAGAGCTATTTATGACAAATTCACAGCCAATATCATATTGAATGGACTTTCAAAGCTTTCCCTTTGAAAACTGGTACAAGACAAGGATGCCCTCTCTCACCACTCCTATTCAACCTAGTATTGGAAGTTCTGGCTAGGGCAATCAGGGAAGACAAAGAAGTAAAGGGTATTCAAATAGGAAGAGAGTAAGTCAAATTGTCTCTGTTTGTAGACAACTTCATTTCATATTTAGAAAACCCCATCATGTCAGCCCAAAAACTTTTTAAGCTGATAAGCAACTTCAGCAAAATCTGAAGATACAAAATCACTGTGCAAAGTCACAAGCATTCCTTTAAACCAAGAATAGACAAGCAGAGAGTCAAATCATGAATGAACTCCCATTCACAACCACTACAAAGGGAAAAAATACCTAGGAATACAGTTAACAAGGGATGTGAAGGACCTCTTCAGGTAGAACTACAAACCACTGCTCAAGAAAGTAAGAGAGGACACAAACAAACAGAATAACATTCCATCCTCATGGACAGGAAGAATCAATATTGTGAAAATGGCCATACTGCCCGAAGTAATGTGTAGATTCAGTGCTATTCCCATCAAACTACCATTGACATTTTTTACTGAATTAGAAAAAACTACTTTAAATTTCATATGGAATCAAAGAAGACTCCTTATAGCCAAGACAATCCTAAGCAAAAGAACAAAGCTGGAGGCATCACGCTACCTGACTTCAAACTATACTACAAGGTTACAGTAATCAAAACAACATGGTACTGATATCAAAACAGATACAAATAGACAACCAAAACAGCATGGTACTGGTACCAAAACAGATACATAGACCAATGGAACAGAAAAGAGGCCTCAGAAATAACACGACACATCTACAATCATCTGATCTTTGACAAACCTAACATAAACAGGCAATGGGGAAAGGATATCCTATTCAATAAATGGTGCTGGGAAAGCTGGCTAGCCATATGCAGAAAACTGAAACTGGACCCCTTCCTTACACCTTTTACAGGAATTAACTCAAGATGGATTAAAGACTTAAATGTAAAACCCAAAACCATACAAACCCTAGAAGAAAACCTAGTCAATACCATTCAGGATATAGACATGGGCAAAGACTTCATGACAAAAGTGCCAAAAGAAATTGCAACAAAAGCCAAAATTGACAAAAGGGATCTAATTAAACTAAAGAGCTTCTGCACAGCAAAAGAAACTATGATCAGAGTGAACAGGCAGCCTACAGTATGGGAGAAAATTTTTGCAATCTACCCGTCTGACAAAGGTCTAGTATCCAAAATTTACAAGTAACTTAAACAAATTTACAAGAAAACAAACAACCCCATCAAAAAGTGGTAGAGGATATGAACAGGCACTTCTCAAAAGAATACATTTATGCAGCCAACAGGCATATTTTTAAAAGTTCAACATCACTGATCATTAGAGGAATGCAAATCAAACCACAATGTGATACTGTCTCGTGCCAGTCAGAATGGCAATTATTAAAAAGTCAAGAAACAATAGATGTTGGGGAGGCTGTGGAGAAATAGGAATGCTTTTACACATTGGTGGGAATATAAATTAGTTCAACCATTGTGGAAGACAGTATGACAATTTCTCAAGGATCTAGAATCAGGAATACAATTTGACCCAGCAATCTCATTATATACCCAAAGGAATATAAATCATTCTACAATAAAGACACATGCACATGTATGTTTATTGCAGCACCACTTACAATAGCAAAGTCTTGGAACCAATCCAAATGCCCATCAACGATAGACTGGATACAGAAAATGTGGTACCTATGCACCATGGAATACTAAGCAGCCATAAAAATGAATGAGATTTTGTCCTTTGCAAGGACATGGATGAAGCTGGAAACCATCATCCTCAGCAAACTAACACAGGGACAGAAAACCAAACACCACATGTTGTCACTCATAAGTGGAGGTTGAAAAATGAGAACACATGGACATCGGGAGGGGAACAACACACACTAGGGCCTGCTGGAATGTGTGGAGTGAGGGAAGGGAACGTAGAGGAGGTATCAATAGCTGCAGCAAACCATCACGGTACACGTATACCTATGTACCAAACCTGCACGTTCTGCACATATATCCCAGAACCTAAAGTAAATTTTTTAAAAAAAGGAAAAAATAAACAAAATAGATGAACAAATATTTCACAAAGGAAGACATGAAAATGGCCTATAAGTACCTGAAAATTTCTCTGCATCATTGGTCATCAGAGAAACACAATTAAAACCATGATGAGATGCCACTACATACCGCCTAGAAAGCATAAAATAATATCTGTTAAAATAAAATGGTGTGATGATATGGATCTCTTATGTTGCTAGTGAGAAAGAAAAATGGCATAACTTCTTTGAGAAAGTTTGGCAGTTTATATTTTTAATTATAGACCTACCTTTGACCTCATAATTCCAATTTAAGGAATTTGCTCAGTGGAAATAAAGACATACATCTTTACACAAATGTGCACCAAAATGTTTATGACAACTTCATTTATAATAGCTAAAACCTGAAACTATTCAAATGTCCATCACCAGGAAAACAGATAAGAAAAATATAATATAATAAAATATTACTCAGCAATAAAATTGAGTGAATTATTGATATATGCAACTGCATAAATCACACAAACATGCTAAGAAGCTGTACAAAAAAGAATACAGATTTTTTTTTTGTATGAAATTCTAAAACAGACAAAACGATGGCAAAAAATTAGAACAGTGGTTGTCTCCAGTTGGAAGCAAGGAAGGGAGATTAACTAGGGAGGACTGCAAGGAACTTTCTGGGGCGATGGGAACGTTCCATATCTCAACAGCGGTGTGGTTTACAGGGCTCATTTGTCAAAACTCATTGAATGGTACACTAAAGATTCTCCATTTCCAAGTATGTAAATTGCATGTAAAGAATTGTAAATAAATATCAAACTTTAGTTAGCAGATTTGATTTTTCCAGTGGTATGGGTTAGCAATTCTGAAACTGCTTTCTGTGTTTGCTAGACTAGAGCAAATGAGTAAATATATTGAGAATAATGGAATACAGATTTCTCTCACTATTGTGAAAGGAGTTTCAAACATGAAAAAGAAGAAACAAGATTCTAACCTGTAGTGTTGTGTTTGGTTGGAATCAGAGAATTAAATCAGTGATTTTTAAAATAAAGATAAATAAAAAGAAATACATATTTGTATACATGTCATAGGTGAATATACATATCACCATAATACACACATGTATACACAAAAGTCCCTCTAAATGTATAACTCAAAACGCAAATTAGACATAGCTGAAAAAGAATAGATAAAAGGAGAGACTGTTGGGAGGCCATGGCGGGAGGATCACGAGGTTAGGAGATCAAGACCATCCTGGCCAACATGGTGAAGCCCCATCTCTACTAAAATACAAAAAATTAGCGGAGCATGGAGGTGAGCTCCTGTAGTCCCAGGTACTAGGGAGAGGGGCTGAGGCAGGGGAATCGCTGGAACCCAGGAGGCAGAGAGTGCAGTGAACCGATATCATGCCACTGCACTCCAGCCTGGCGACAGAGTGAGACTCCATTCCAAAAAAAAAAAGAGACTGACCAGAGAGTATTACCCTAAATGCATCACAGTGTGAAAAAAATAAATATTATGAAAGAAGTAGAATTAGAATGTCCAACATATATTTAACAAAAGTTCAAGAGGAAGAGAATTATCAAAAAGATAATAGATGAAAATAACTGCAAATGAATAAAATATCTTGTTTGATGGAGCACACTGAATTTGTTATGATGTGTCACAAATCTATACCTAGACAACTTTGCAAGAGAATAATATATGGACTCTATATGAGGAATATCAATTAGTTTGGACTGGAAGAAGTGGGAGGAAGAAGGAGAAGAATCTTTCAAAGTTGTGAGAAAATGAAACTGTGTAATGGAATTCTGTATTCAACCAAATTATTTTTCAATATTGTTAAATTAATAATGATAACTCCAACAGACTAAACTAGTATTCTGTTCATAGATCATTTTTGAAAGAATCTAGAAAAAATTAATAAATATAACTACACTGAAAATAAAGACTTCTGTGATTTAAAAAATACTGTAGACAAACTTACAAGATGAGCTATAGATTGGTATATGGATTTGCAAAGCATATAACCAGTAGGACTGAATAGGTAGATAGACAGATAGATAGATCTTAGCAATTAGATAAAATACATAATTTCATCAAGAATATAAAAGTAGAAATACATAATACAAAATTGGCAATTAATTTAAAAGACAATTCATAAAGAAGAAAATTCAAAGGAAATTCAAATAATAAGTATGAGAAAGATATTTCCACTAACTAGTAATCAGGGAAATGCAAAGTAAAACAATGTAAAACCATTAAAGAATGTGTTGCTACAACATTAAGAATCTTTAATTTTTAAAAAAAATCTAATAATACCAAGTGTTAATGAGAAAATGAAGAAAACAGAAATCTCCTATACACTAATAGATATGTAAGCTGTTATGACCACTTTGAAGATCAATTTTGCAAAATTTGGTAACTTTGAGATGTGTTTACTCAATGACCTACCATTACACTTCTGGGAGTATTCATACCCGAATTAAATACTGACAGAAATACGCAAGAAGACATATGTAAGGATGTTTGTTACAGTGTTGTTTGTAATAGGAAAAATAAAATAAGACAACTATGTACATGTCCATTACAATAAGAATGAACAAACAAATAATAGGTTAAATCAGAGTTAAGATGAATAAAGTGTCATGTATCAACATGGACAATTCTAAAAGTTAATTTAAACAAAAAGGCAAGTAAGGAATAGATTGATACAGAGATAGAGGTAAGAATACCAGGTATATAAATCTTAAAGAACACATCACACACTATTCTGTATAACTTAGGACACTTTAATATGATATAAGCATAAAACAGAAAATAATCACAGTTATTCTTGTGTTAATCTTAGAAAAGTTTCTCTCAAAAAAAGGAAAAAGGAATAAAGTTGTATGGGGAGTAGGAGGTGGTATGCTAGGGGGTGGTCCATTAGCCAAATCTGTAATGTTTCTTTGTGTTTTTGTTTTTGTTTTGAAATGGAGTATTGTTCTGTCACCCAGGCTGGAGTGCAGTGGCACAATCTCAGCTCATTGCATTCTCCGCCTCCCAGGTTCAAGTGATTCTCGTGCATCAGCCTCCCAGGTAGCTGGGATTACAGGCACCCGCCACCACTCCTGGCTAATTTTTTTGTTTTTAGTAGAGATGGGGTTTCACCATGTTGGCCAGGCTGGTCTCGAACTCCTGACCTCAAGTGATCTGCCCACCTCGGCCTCTCAAAGTGTTGGGATTAATGTTTTATTTTTTTTAAGACAAAATATGTGAAGAAAGTAAAACAATATTTGCACATGTCAATTTTGTGTTACGTAAATATGTGTGTCTATTATACTATCTGTACATTTTTATATTTGATAAATTTTGTAAATATAGATACTTTAAAAGTGTTTTGGAAATTAGTATCATATCAGTTAATTCTACAACTAGGCTACAAAGTGTTGTAGACAAATGCCTGTGTAACAAAAGTATAAAACATAAAAGAGAAGGGTGCAGATCAATTTTTAAATCCTGGAGATTTCTGGAGATGGAAAAAGAGAAACAGGGTCACAGAAGAATATAAGGGATTTTGACTCTCTCCAAAGTGGTTAATTTAAAAAATCAAAGTGAAAAGTAGCAAAAGGTTTACATTTGTGAATTCTAGATATTGGGTAAATATGGTAATTATGTTTTGTCATAGTATTTTTGTATCTGTTAGTTTGTTTGACTTATTTAAAATTGATTAAAATTGTTTTTAAGTGAGTCAGAAAAAAACTTCCCAAAAGTTTCCCAAAATTTTAGCACACGTTTTTCATTCCTGGTAACTTGGGTTCCTCATTTTGCAAACTTTTTGTTTAATTAGATGTGTAGTGAAAAAAGAGGGGGAATTCAACATTTTCATAGGAGCATAATGGCATGCACATACATAGCGACACAGAGTTGTAGCAGAAAGGAATTCAGAGTGTATAAGTACAGAACCTGTTCAAAAGAACTCACTATATATTAAGCATAATTAAACACACACACACACACAAACACACACACACATATATATGTATAAAATTTGAGCTTCAGTTTGCTCAGCTCTAAAATGAATGAATGATGATGATCATGACAACAATGACGATAGAGTTGTATGATGTTAATGTCTGACTTTAGCTCAAAAGTTGAGAGTATGGTGTGATACCCAGTAATCATGTATGAATACTTTGTACTTTACTTGTATCTATTTCTTTCATTAAGCATCAGTGCCTATGCTGTACGATGTCAAACCATTTCTTCTGGTGGCCATTTTCAACACCCCAAAATGTATAATGTATTGGAATCACATAGTCAAGGCACTTGGTTATGGCTGTCCTGGCTGCCCCTGGTCCCCAGATATGACCCAGGAGTACCACACGCCAGATTGTGCTTGCCATGGCTACTCCTAGCTCAGCCATTCACTTTTTGTATAGCCTTGAATGAGTCTTGTCTTCTCCTGAAGTCTCAGCTTTCTCTACTGTAAAGGGAAGACGGTATAGTTAACCAGTAAACAACAAGGGTTTGAACTGTGCAGGTGCACTTATATGTGAATCTTTTTCAATAAATGCCCTGGAACATTTCTTTAGAGATTTGAGACAGTTTGAAAAACCTCAGACAAACCACATGGCCTAGAAATATTTTTAAAATGAGGAAATAGGTAGGTCATGGATGCAAAAAATATATCTAAATATCAGTCTATTTATGTGTTAATCAACTGTTTAAGTTACCAGTAAGGCTTCTGGTTAGCAGTAGCCTGTTAGTGGTTTGGTTTTTGGAGAGTCAAAGTTGTATGTGGAATTTTGACAACACAATGAATGGGGGCCCTTAACCTCCACATTGTTTAAGGATCAACGGTAATTCTTACCTGATTGTGTGAAGTTTAGAGATGCCCAAATAAAAAGAGCCATATGAATGTTCCTAGGGAGCTCCTGAGAGCTGCATGCCTATTCCTCATTAGGATTATAGAGTAGGGCCGATTTCTAGAGAAGCATGCTAAATTTGTGTTCAAGTTTTCAGAATTTTGTAAACCTTGCTGCAAGCCTGTGGTTCAGTTCTTAGACCTTGAGCTATGGGGCCTCCAGCATTTTTTAATCAAATTACTGCCTTGTTTAAGAAGGATCTAATTCTTATTATTTAAAGTGCTGTTGGCAGTTGACACGTTGAGAAAATTATCAAAATATAATTTAACTGCCATTTTGGTAGGGAAGAAATACTTGCTGTTCATAAGAGTAACACACAAAGGAACATTTTTCATCTGAAAAAAAAAAACACTGAGAAACTGTGCTTTATCTCAAGACCTTTACTCTGTGAATATGTGTAATGTTTCCTAATTATCAACTTACATTAGGTGAAAAATGACAAGAGTACAAGAATTCCTAACAAATTATCACCCCCATGACGTCCTCACCAAATATGAGAAGGTTCTTATTTGACCTGTTTGAAGGGCAGACAGGAGCACATCAATCTCACATTCCCCTGCCTCCCACACATTTCCCCTAGGATGTCACCTCAGGCTTCACCTATCACTGCTCCACCGACTTGTCACCTGCCCTCCCCAAACCAACCCTCCCTCTTGACTTCTCAACTCCTCACCCATCTCAGAGGCACCACACTTGAAACGGTATTGTTTCTCACTACTTCCTCTCAGGCTGAACCAGAGGTACACAGATGAATGGACCAGAATCCATAAAGGACCAACTGTCACTAGCTGTGCTACCTTGGGAGAGTCACTTGACAGAGCCTTCAACCTAACCAAACACTGCAGACCTTGTAGTTGCCTCTTGCTTTACTGAAATGTGGGCCTCCGGTCCACTGTGATAGAAAGGAGGTTTTTGACCAAAAGTTGTGGACTGCATGCTGAAAATGACAGTAGCCAGGTGGAATTTGCAGATGCCTGCCAGAAGCCTGGGGGAGGGGATGCTCGTAAGCTGGTGTTATGGGTTAAACTGTGTTCCTCTCAAATTCATATGTTGAAGTCCTAATCCTCAGTACCTCACAATGTGACCTTGTTTGGAAATGGGGTCACTGCAGATGTAATTAGTGGAGATGAGGTTATTAGGGTGGACCCTAATTCAATACCAGCATCCTTATGAAAAGGGAATTTGAGCACAGAGACAAGCACACACGGAGGACACCCCATGAGTAGAAAGACAGGTCAGGGTGATGCTTCTACAAGCCAAGGAATGCTGGAGATTTCAGCAAGCCCAGAAGCCAGAGAGAGGCATGGGACAGATCTTCTCAAATCCCTCAAAGGAACCAGCCCTGCGGACTCCTTCATCTTGGACTTCTAGCCTCCTGAACTGTGACACAATACATTTCTGTTGTTTAAGCCAACCAGTATGTGGTACTCTGTTAAGAAAGCCCTAACAGACCAATCCAACTAGAGGGTGGGATAGGAGACACCCAGCTTCAGCTAATGTCACTGCTGGACAGCAGGCTGTTGGACTTTCAGACTTTTCAAGAGATGTTAAAAGTCTCCCACTATGTGAAATATTCCAGTTCAAAACGGGCAAGTAAGTCAAAACTTTGAAACAATGCTACCAACCCTCCACAACATAAATGTAAACAAAAAATTTAATTTCTGGACTAAATGACCTTAAATTCTTCTTTATAACATACTAGGAAACTGCGAGTTTCAAACTTCTTAGCTGGGAACATTCTTAAATCAATAAATCCCAAATCATGTGGAAGATAGTGCAGTGATTCCTCAAGGATCTAGAACTAGAAATACCATTTGACCCAGCGATCCCATTACTGGGTATATACCCAAAGGATTATAAATCATTCTACCATAAAGACATATGCACACGTATGTTTATTACAGCACTGTTCACAATAGCAAAGTCTTGGAACCAACCCAAATGCCCATCAATGATAGATTGGATAAAGAAAATGTGGTACATATATACCATGGAATACTATGCAGCCATAAAAAAATGATGAGTTCATATCCTTTTCAGGGACATGGATGGAACCGGAGATGATCATTCTCAGCAAAGTAATACAAGAAGAGAAAACCAAACACCGCATATTCTCACTCATAAGTGGGAGTTGAACAATGAGAACACATGGACTCAGGGAGGGGAACATCACACACCAGGGCCTGTCGTGGGGTGGAGGGCTGGGGGAGGGATAGCATTAGGGGAAATACCTAATATAAATGATGAGTTGATGGGTGCAGCAAACCAACATGGCACATGTATTACCTATGTAACAAACCTGCACATTGTGCACATATACCCCAGAACTTAAAGATTATACTCATAATAAAAAATAAAAATTAAACAAAAATAAAAATAAAAAAATAAATCCCAAATCAGAGAGGTTTAGCCAGAGGTCCAGGTTACACGCAAAAGGAAAAATATAGGGGAATAAATATGTAGAACACTTTGTATTGCCATAGCGTTTTACACATAAATTCTCACATAAGCTTTATAATAATGCTAAATGGTAGGCATTGTTTTTCTCTTTGTAGAGATGAGAAACTGTGATTCCAAAAAGGGAATAACAACAAAAATGTTAACATCACCTTGCTGTTTCCTAGAAAACCAGCTTGTCTGGCTCCAAAACTTCTGCCTGTGCTAGGCTACCAGGTGCCTCCAAGGGTGTGTGGAGGGGGCTACTGAGGTCACTGATGGCACCCAGGTCTTGCCAGCTTTTTTGGGAAGATTGTTAGAGCTCACAGCTGACAAGCAGCAGGGACTGATGGAGCCCTGTGCACTCTTCCTGCGGGAAGTCCTGGGAGCATCTCATAAATGTGCACACCTTCCTTTCTGCTTTTCTGGACACAAGCTCCTTACCTCCTCCCTCAGCGCAAGCTCCTTACCTCATCCCTCTGCTGCTTGGTGTGGTCGTTGCCTGGACGACCCTCTGCCCATCAGTGACCTCTGGATAGGCCTTCCTCTATGTGATTCTTTCCTCTTTCCATTTCCTCCATCCACCAATGCTATGTGCATTCCTCAAATCCCACCTGCCCATTCCATGACCACCAATGTGCAGGAGCTGAAATCAAGGCTCTTTTCCGGATGGCCAAGGCCTGCCCACCACTAGGCTCCCCACCCCTACCTTGGAGTCTTCCTGCCAGGCCTCATTTTGTGCTTTTCCTTGCATCTCATCTGCTGACTCCTGCTCCTGGATTTTTTCTCAGATATTCTCAGATATTTTTTCTCAGATATTTAACCTCCTTGCTTTCTATTCAGATCTTCTCTGCATCAAAAACATCATCTTAGAAAATCTTCTTGGAAAATCCTCGATCTAAAGTACCTAACTGATTTCACACTTTTGGTGGAT
Source organism: Theropithecus gelada (assembly GCF_003255815.1). Taxonomy (NCBI): domain Eukaryota; kingdom Metazoa; phylum Chordata; class Mammalia; order Primates; family Cercopithecidae; genus Theropithecus; species Theropithecus gelada. Next base: position 99,225,504 of record NC_037675.1, on the reverse strand, counting down.
GCTGATGCATTTACTTTTCATTGTCAAAAGAAGAAAAAAATGTCACTGCTGTTAGGAAGCTGGACTCCTGGACCAGTTCTTGCATATACTCAGGGTGTGATCTTGGGTGCATGTCTTGGCCTTGTTGGACACAGATTCACTGTCTATGGAATAAGCATAATGGGTTCGAATCAATCTCTGCAATATTTTACGGCCTCTAAGATGCCTTGACTCTACATACTTATTTTGAGTTCTCCCCATACTCAGCCCATTTGATCATTCACAAAGGCATTAATTCAACAAATAGCCCCGGTGGGCTACACCACATTCCAGATGCAATTTCATTTCAATAGGAACAAAGACGTAAACCTCCTCCCCCACCAATAAAAAGCTCATCATTTCCACCAGTGTGGCCTGAAGCTTATTTAAGGAAAGTAAAGTAAAGAGTAAGCAAGTGGGGGGCTGGGCACGGTAGCTCACACCTGTAATCCCAGCACTTTGGGAGGCTGAGGAGGGCGGATCACGAGGTCAAGAGATCGAGACCATCCTGGCCAACATGGTGAAGCCTCGTCTCTACTAAAAATACAAAAATTAGCTGGGTGTGGTGGCAGGTGCCTGTAGTCCCAGCTACTCGGAAGGCTGAGACCAAGAGAATGGCTTGAACCCAAGAGGCGGAGGTTGCAGCGGGCCGACATCACGCCACTGCACTCCAGCCTGGTGACAGAGCGAGACTCTGCCTAAAACAAAAAAACAACAAAAAATAAGCAAGAGGTTAAATACGGTAATTTTCTTCTTGAAAGGGGATATGAAGAAATAAAATGATACAGTGACTAAGACAGTGGCTGAGGGGAAAGGAAGCATATTAGATAGAAAGCTCCAGAAATCCTGGTTGATTTGACACAGAGACTGAGACCTACAGAACAAGTAGGAGCTGGCCCTACATAGATCTGGGAAAAGAGTGGTCCAGGAAGAGGGAACAGCAGTTGCAAAGTCTCGAAGTCAGGACAAGTTTGCAGAAGTTCAAGGAGTAAAGCAAATGTCAGTTTGACTAAGGGAGAGAGAGTGAGTGGACAGAACTGTAAGATGAGCTGGGGCCCAGCGCACAGGCTGCAACCTAGCCAGCTCTGCTGGTAAGAAGGAGTTCAAATCTTATCTCAGATGTAACGGGGAACTGTTGGAGAATCACCTTTATGTCAAGAATGCAGCAGCTCCCCTACAACTTCCTGGCAAGGATTTTAGGATAGAGTGTCAACTACACTGAAAACCATTTGAAAACAAATTCCATAGTAGAAGTGCCATCTGTGTAGACCTGACTTAGCTCCAGGGCACAACTTTACCCAAAGACTATGGAAGCTGTGTCCTTTCTGTGACTGGACAAACTCAGAATGTCTGCCCATGGAAGAAAAGACTTCAGGGACACACAGTAATGCTCACAGATTCCAGAAGGGCACTTGTGGGAAGCGAAGACCAGAGAAGGGCTTTTGAGACCACTTAGATTCAGAAGGGCATAGAGGGGCTCCAGAGAAAGGCACTTTATCAGAAGGGCGCTTTTGGGAAGCGAAGACCAGAGAAGGGCTTTTGAGACCACTTAGATTCAAAAGGGCATAGAGGGGCTCCAGAGAAAGGCACTTTATCTATGAGAGACAATTTTCCAACAGCCAGAGTGTGTCAGGTTCCAAGAGAAAGGAATTCCCAAGAGCAGAGGCTTCTGTGTCTTGGGAGTGATGGAGTGATGACCCAGGGAACGTGGCAGGGTTGCAGGCCAGGTGGGTAGTTGGGCTGGAGGCTCTTCCAACCCCATTTTTCATTTTTCACTTACCATTATTCACTGACCATTATTCATTTCATTATTCTTTTGCTTTCTGTCACTGGGAACTGAAAATTGGTGACAGGGTCTTACTTACAGAGAAATTTTGAATTATAGTTAAAAATTAGCTTTTCAAATAAAATCATACAAATCTTAAATAAAGCCTATCAGATTTTAAGAAGAGTTTGTCTTCATCAGATTTAAACTGATGAAGGAACAAAGAAAAAAGGAAGACTTCCGTGAGAGTAAAAATGTAGAATCTGCCCTTTGACTGATTGGTCTGATCAACAGCAATGCGTCATTTAGAGTTCCTCAGAGAATTATTAGCTGTGGCCAGAGTCAGCCTGACCAATCACACACACACACACACACACACACACACACACACACAACACCAACACACACACGCATACACACACACACACACACGTGTTGCTGGAGAGCAGTGGGGCTGCAGGGAACACTTATTAGCTCTGGCCAGACTCAGCCTGACCAATCACAGACACACACACACATACACACCCAACACACACACACACGCATACACACACACACACACACACACGTGCTGATGGAGAGCAGTGGGGCTGCAGGGAACACTTATTAGCTCTGGCCAGAGTCAGCCTGACCAATCACAGACACACACACATACACACCCAACACACACACACACACGCATACACACACACACGCATACACACGTACTGATGGAGAGCAGTGGGGCTGCAGGGAACACTTACCGAAAGCATAAAGTTAAACCTTCCCATCAGCAATATCTCCATTGGCTTTTTTATATACTCCCTCCAACTCTAGATTGAAGAGCTGGAGATTTTCATTCCTGTTCTTCCTCTTTCAATAGGCAATATTGAAGCCCATGGGTTTTGGAAGCAATCTGGCTTTATTTCCCCACTCCTCCAGGTAGCATCTAATCATGCTGGGCAAGGATTCAATTTCTCTGAACTTTAATTTTCATCAGGCAAAGAAAAAGAAACAGAAGTAGCAATTGTCTTTCAGGGAAAATGCAAAGATTAGATGGAATGACGTACATAAAGTGCTGAGTTAGAGCACATAGTGCTCTGACATTTTAGCTGGAAATAATATGCAGCATTTATTGAGTGCATGTATTGTATTTGCCATGCACACTCTTTAAGTGTTTTGCAGTGATTTTCTTTTGTGTTTAAAATTCATGTCGGCCAGGTGTGGTGGTTCAGGCCTGTCATCCCAGCACTTCGGGAGGCCAAGGTGGGCAGATCTTCTGAGGTCAGGATTTCAAGACCAGTCTGGCCAACATGGCAAAACCTCATCTCTACTAAAAATACAAAAATTAGCTGGGCGTGGTGGTGGGCACCTGTAATCCCAGCTACTCAGGAGGCTGAGGCAGGAGAATAGCTTGAACCCAGGAGACAGGGTTGCAGTGAGCCAAGATCACACCAGTGCACTCCAGCCTGGACAACAGAGCAAGACCCTATCTCAAAAAATAATAATAATAATTCATGTAATCCTCACAGTATCTATATTGGCAATAAACATTATTACCATCCACATTTTATAAATAGGATCACTGAGGCACAGCGACTTTAAGTGACTTGATGCAGATTCCACAGTTGGTCCATGAAGAGATCTGCTGAGATCTGAACCCAGATTCCTAACCCTTGACCATCGAAGGGGGTGTCCTTCGCTGCCACAGTGAAGCAGTAATGCATACACAGAACTGAGAAGCATTACCTGCCCTTACGCTTTCTAACTTATTTTCTTCTTCCCACTCTTGCAGTGGACCACCCTGCTGCAAATGGTCATTTTTTTTTTCCAGAGCACAATCTAAACATGTGTCGTTCTCTACTTAGAATCCTAAAGCTCTCCCACGGCCGGCAAAAGGAAACTTAAACCCCTCAGAGTGGCTCACAACCTGACCTCTTGTTCTGCCAGCTTCATTTCCTGTTGCTCTGTCTCTGAACTAAACACCCAGTCACTTCAGACTTCTCCCCAAGCAATGCTGTTTCCTCATGCCCGTATGCTGGGGTGCCCACTGCCCTCCCGGCTAGAACACTCCTCTCAATTCCCTCTCCTTGGCAAAATTGCACTTGCTACTGTCTTCTGGACATGCTCCGTCCTGCTGACCTGGTCCCAATCTGTTTACTCTCACACCAGTTCTGTAGGGCTGACACTGTTGGTTTTCAAACAGGGAAAGCCAATTCAGAGAAAACTGTGTTGAAATCATACCACAAGAAAGTGACTAAGCTAAGATTTAAGTCCACACTTTTTAGTTTCAAGACTCTTTCACCTCCATTGCACAACCTCCCGAGAAGAACTGGGGGCATTATCTTCTAGCTTCAGCTAGACCTGGGAAGGCTGGTGTTTCTCTTGATGTGGTATAATGTATCTCTGGGAGTGCCTGAAATTCCCTCTGACTGGTCATCCTCTCTCCTGAACTGTGTCTCCTTCCGCCACATTCAATGACCTCTGGACCCATGCAGTCCAGGACACCCACAGGCAGATGTAGCCACAGCTCAAGGAAGGTCTCTCTGTCTCTCTTTGTCTCTCTGTCTCCCTCTGTCTTGCTGACGAGGAGGGGCACAGGCCAATGTATGAAGCAAGCCTGGCTTGGGATGCAAAATAAAATGGAATAACGGGGCATGTGCATTTTATCAGAACCAAACAAATTGTGGCTATAAACATTCCGTCGCCAGTGAAATTGCAGGCTTCTTTGAAGATCAGTGTCTGTTTTTTAATGTATCTATATTAAAAAAAAAAAACTGGACCAAATTTCCATTCAACCAGTATGGGGAGGGAGCAGGGGGTGGGAATGGGGACTGAGCCCTGGGAAATGAAATGAAGGAGGGAGAGAAAGGAGACCTTATGTCCTGGATTAGCACATTGATTAAAAGCAAGTTTCTTTCTCTTGAGCAACCCGCGCCCCCACACCCCATCCGCAGCCCCGCAAGCCACTAACCACAGTTATTCCATGGGGTCTCTCTTTGCCTTACTTATTTGATATGCTCAGACTCAACTGTTGTGGTTCAGACAGTTTGTCTTAGGGGTCCTGGGAGAGAGAGAAAAAAGGCAGCCTCCTAATTGTCTGCAATCGACTGTTGACATCTGGAAAGCACTCTGGCTTCTAACCCTCTCTGTGGATGGTGCGTGAGTGCCCCCCACCCACTGCCCACCTCATCCACCTGGGCTTGGCAAGTGGGGCAGCTGCCACCACCGTGGCACCGCTGGGACTCCCGCCCTGAGCTCTGGAAGCCTCTGTCACACTGGGGTCACCTTGCTCCCCGTTCACTCCCCAGACCACCTTGTCCACCCTGTGGCTTCAATTACTCAAAACTGACAACACCCGAAGCCCTGCTTCCAGCTTTAATCAATCTTTGTCGTTCCAGAACTGCATTTGCAACTGTATAACAGACACTCTAGTTACTTCCATTTCTTTCTGGGTAAAATAAAAGAAAAAGACAAATCCTGAACATCTCATTCTACGCAACTGCTGCTAAAGCAAGAATCTCCACTCTGACATGATAAAATATAGCTCCACAGCAGAACTCACACATCTCTCCTGGAGTCAAGATCTCTCCTCTGATTTTTCACCCATGCATTCTTCTGTCCTTTTGTTCTTCCAGACATTTCCACTTCTGTGTGACTTTTGAGCAAACACCTGAAACTTAAAATTTCTAAAACTGAACTCTTTCTTGTACAATCTAGCATTACTTCTATTTATTTATCAGTCATACTCCAAGACTTGATATCTCCAAGTCTTCTCTGATTCCGTTCTTCTAATGCAGTAAAAATTATGATCAACATAACATATAACAACAGCAGTCACCGATGTTCTCTAGTAACACTGTTACTATCACAATTACAGCCCCACTACTTCTCGCCAAGCGTATTCACTCATTGAATGAGTTTTTCTCCCCAGCTTACTTCCAGGAATTCAATGGCACTTTCAATCAGAAAACTAGATGCAGTTAAAATTGAAAATTCAGAAAAAAAATCAACCCCTTCCCAAAGAAACTGGATGATCTGCTTTATTCAGTTTTTATAGATTTGTATTTTTATAAATTATGCACTTTTCTATAGGTATGCTGAATTTCAAAGTAAAGTTTACTTTAAGAAAAAAAAAGGAATGAAAATGCCAAGATCCCCTATAAGGCTCTGGGTGCTCCCTCTGTTGGGAACCTCTCTTCCCCTGTAACCTTCCCACTATGCCTGGCTCTGATTTCTGGATGTATTCAAGGCCTGGTTCAAATCCTGCCTCCTAAATGTAGCTTTCTCATCTTTTCCTCAATAAAGGTTTATCTCTGCTCTATTGAACACCCGTCCCCATCCTAATTGGCTCAATTTATTGTCTTTCCCACAAACGTGGTCTGGTTCTGGCTTCAACAGCACCACAGTCCATCCAGAGCTCCAGCCATAAACCTGGAAGATGCCTGTGAGGCCACACTGCTCATATGAAATCAATCACCAGCTCCTATGGCCTTTATATCCCTACATCACTCACGTCATCTATTTTTCTCCATTTCTTCAGCAAATATCCTAGTTCAAGTTGTCATCATGTCTGGACTAATGCAAGGTGCTCACAGTGAGTCTCCCACACACCGTGGCCCTCTTTTAATCAATTATCCACATGGCAGCAAGGTGATGTTGTTAAAACGGACATTCCCTAACAGTCCTGTTGTCTCTTCCACTCTTCCCCTTCTTAAGAAGTGGGACCTCTCAGGGGCTTCCCTTCATTCCTACAATAAAGGCCAAAACTCTCGCCATGGCCATGCCTCCTCACCAGCCTCAACTTGTGTAGTATCTTCCTGAATTTTTTCACTCCAGCCATACTGACTGGCCTTCAGTTTTTCCTTCAAGAGTCTTCACCCTAGCATTTCCTGCTGCCTTAAACTGTTCCTTCTGCTTAATTTCCACTCACAGAAAGCAAAGGATTGGCTTTTTAAAGAAGCTTTTCTGACTCTTTCATATTAACCCAGACTCATCCTCTGCAATGGACTGAATGTTTCTGTCCCCATCCCCCAAAGTTCATATGTTGAGATCCTAGCCTCCAAAATAATGATTTTAGGAAGTGGGTCCTTTGGGAGCATGTGGATCTCAGACTTCCAGCCTCCAGAAATATTATGTTTCAACTCTGAGGAAAAAAAAGTTGGAAGCATTTTATGTTTTATTTAAAACTATATTACAAAGCTATACTAAACAAAAAAAATATGGTACTGGCATGGAAACAAACACATAGACCAAAGGAATAGAATACAGAGCCCAGAAATAAACCCAAACACATATGGTCAACTAATTTTTGACAAAGGCACCAACAGGACATAATGAGAAAAGAGCAGTCTCTTCAATGAATTGTGCTAGGAAAACCTGTGTTTTCATATGCAAAAGAATAAAATTAGACCCTTAGTTTACACCATGGATGAAAGACTCAAAGCTAAGACCAGAAACTATTAAATTTCTAGACTAGAACATAAGGGGAAAGCTCTTAGACATTGTCCTTGGCAATGATTTTTTTGGATATCACACTAAAAGCTCAGGCCGTAAGAGCAAAAATAAATAAATGGGACTATAACAGGCTAAAAGCTTCTGCACAGAAAAAAAAAAAATGAAATGGCAAACTACATGTCAAAAAATAATATTTGCAAACCATGTATCTGATAAGAGGTTAATATCATACAACTCAATAGTAGAAAGCCAAATAACCCAATTAAAAAAAAAATGGGTAAAAGACCTGAATAGACATTTCTCTAAAGAAAGCATAAAAATGAACAATAGATAAATTAAGAAGTGCTGAACATCATTAATCATTAGGGAAATGTACATCAAAGCCACTACAAGATACAACTTCACATGCATTAGGATTACTGACTATTATCAAATTTCAAAAGATAACAAATGTTGGAAAAAGTGTGAGAGAAAAGGAAACAAATTCTTGTAGACTGTTGGTGAAAGTGTAGATAAGTTTAGCCATTATGGAAAACAGTATGGAGGTTTCTAATGAAATTAACAATGGAAATGCCGTTTGGTCCAGCTACTACTCTTCCAGGCATAAAGCAAAAGGTTACAAAATGACCACCTTCCAAAGGTAAAGATACCTGCACTCCCATGTTTACTGTAGCTTTATTAACAATAGGCAAGTTATGGAAACAACCGGTTTGTCAACAGATGAATGGATAAAGAAACTATTTTATGTGTGTATGTATGTATATACGTATCTATCAATATATTTATACACACACACACGTGTGTGTGTGCACATATAAAATGGTGTACCATTCAGCCTTAAAAACAAATAAATAACAGAAATGAGATCTTGCCATTTTCCCCAACATAGATCAGCCTGGAGGACATTATTCTAAATGAAATAAGCCAGACATTGAAAAAAAATAGAAGAAGAATGCATGATCTCACTCATATGTGAAATCAAAAAAAGAAAAATCAAATATACAGAGATGGAGAACAAAACAGTGGTTACCAGGAGTCGAGGTGGGAGGGGATGATGGGGAGGAAATGGAGAGATGTAGGTCAGAGGATACAAAGTAGCAGATGTGTAGGATGAACAAGTCTAGATATCTAATGTACAACATAAGGAATATAGGTAATAAAATTGTGTTGGTTTTGGGATTCATGCTAAATGAGTAGATTTTAACTACTTTTTTTTTTACTATTTCTTTTTATTTATTTATTTTTTATTTTTATTATACTTTAAGTTCTAGGGTACATGTGCATAACGTGCAGGTTTGTTACATATGTATACTTGTGCCATGTTGGTGTGCTGCACCCATCAACTCGTCAGCACTCATCAACTCGTCATTTACATCAGGTATAACTCCCAGTGCAATTCCTCCCCCCTCCCCCCTCCCCATGATAGGCCCCGGTGTGTGATGTTCCCCTTCCCGAGTCCGAGTGATCTCATTGTTCAGTTCCCACCTATGAGTGAGAACATGCGGTGTTTGGTTTTCTGTTCTTGTGATAGTTTGCTAAGAATGATGGTTTCCAGCTGCATCCATGTCCCTACAAAGGACACAAACTCATCCTTTTTTATGGCTGCATAGTATTCCATGGTGTATATGTGCCACATTTTCTCCTTTTTGCCACTAAAACAAAAAAAAAATGGTAATGGTGAGATGATGGATATATTAACTTGTCTCACTATAGCAACCTTTTTACTATCCATGTGTATTCTATAATATCATGTTGTATACCTTAAATACACACAATAAAATTTATTTTAAAATAAGTTTTTCAAAAAAGATTTCATGGAGCTTTATTTCTAGGTTTTAGACTTGTTTGAGACCCGCCACTTCTTTTTCCCATTTCTCCCTTTTGGAATGAAAATGTCTGTCTACACCCGTTTAACACTGTATTTTGCAATCACATAACTTGTTTAATCTCACTGGTTCACAGATGGAGATAAATTTTACCTCAGGATAAATTGTGCCTGGAATCTCACCCATATCTTATTTAGACAATATTTTGATGAGACTGGACTTTAGACTTGGAGTTGACAAAAGAATGAATTAAGAATTTTAGGACTCTCAGGATGGAATAAAAGTATTTTGCATATGAGAGGAATATGAAGTTGGGGGACCCAGGGACCAAATGCAATGGACTGAATATTTTCATGTATCTAAAACCCATATATTGAAATCTCAACCTCCACTGTGAAGTATGAGGAGGTGGGGCTTTTGGTAGAGAATTAGGACTTGAGGTTGGAGCCCTTATGAGTAGGATAAATGCCTTTATGAAAGGGAATGCAGAGAGCTCTCTTCTGCCATGTGAAGATACAGTGAGAAGCTGGCCATCTGCAACCTGGAGGAGCTCCCTCAATCAGAACCCAATCGTACTGGCACTCTGACCTCAGACTTCTAATTTCCAAATTGAGAGACATAAATGTCTGTTGTTTATAAGCCATCTAGTCTCTGATACTTTGTTTCAGCAAAGTCTCTTCTAAGGATCCAGATTTTTCATGGTAAAATGCTAGCTTTGAAGTGCCAAGAGTAAACAGGAAGAAAAACTGCAGAGAAACTATTCAAGAGGTAAGTAAACCCAACTTGTTTGTCCTGTCTCCATTCAAGATCATTGACTCAGAGAAATCTTGGATTAGCCTCCAACCCACCAGGCATGCATTAGGCCACCCTGTTCTCGGACCCATAGTGTCCTGTACTTCCCAATAACATTGTGTCTCATGCTTCCATTTCTAGTTCAACTCTAACCTCTGTGAAGACATGGCTGATGCTTACTCTGCATCTATAGTGTGTAGCATTCGAATATGTTTGTAGAAGAAAGAAAGGAGAGGAGAAAAAGTGAGATCTCCTGGCCTCTCCTCAGGTGGGTGGGATGGGAATCAACTGATAGTGAAAGACAGAAAAAGACAATGTCCGAGAGAAAAGAGAAAGTGTGAAAACAGAGCAGGGGCCCATCAGCAGAGAGGGAAATGGCACTCCTTGGCCATATGTGACTGTTTTCATAGGCTTTTAAATTGGAGATTATGACACCAGAGATTACAAAGTGTGTAAGATTTGGGAAAATGTGAAATGCATATATGCAATCGTTTTGCAGCTCTCACAGATGGTCTACCTGTTTGTGTTCACACCGCTACTTATTAGAGATAACTCAGTGTATTAAAATCTTTCTAGACACTGTATATCATGATGTTATCATTCATGGTGTCCCTTTATGCTGTCTCAAATTTTATTTTCATGTTTATATGTCTTCAATCAAGTCCTCCAACAAGGGAACAAGGGGAATGCAGTTGGATGGAACAAAATAGATGGTTGTCTTCCTGTGTTAGTATTGTTTCTTTAACCAATGTTTTTTGGATATGAAAATTCAATCATCCAAAATTCACCTATCTTTATTTGTATACATCACAACTTCAATGATGAAGAGAAGAATCAAATTATTACAAAAGGAAAAATATAAAATGTATTACCTATCAAAAAATAAAATTTGACAACCATGAATAGAAATGATGGAAACAAGGTCTTCTAAGTGTTTTGTAGAAATAACTCAAGTGTGAAGATATAATAATGCTTTTTTACCTTTGGTTTATTTTGTTTTTACTTTCAAAGACACAAAATTTTACCTCCAAAATCTCCCATCTTGAAAAGTTTCTGGAAAATACACTCTAACCAAATAAGTGAATCATAGAGAAAAAAAGAGATAACGTAGAAGAGAAAAAGATCCACTCTAGGGTGCCATTGTACAAAAACACAAGTCAAGATGGTAACTCTACAGCATGTCCAACTGAGTGTAGGAGGAAATCAGCGAGCCTCAAGAATACATGTAAGGAGATGTTTTATAACAAGGTAAGTACATGTATTGGTTTTAATTTATAAAGTTAACCAAAAAAAAAAAAAAAAATCCAAGAAAGAGATATGTGAGGTGAAAGAACAGAAAGTCAGTGGGATCCACCTGATAAGATTATAGGGATATTACAACCAACAGAAAAGCAGAGGCAAGAGGGGAGGTAGATAGGGGAAGATAACAGGTAGGAAAGCACTACTAAATTTATAAAATAGAAATATATGATAAATATTTCATTAAAATGACACTGGTACTCCTAGAATTAATAAGTAATTAGAGCAAAGTTGCAGGATATCAAGTTAGTATACAAAAATCAATTGCTTCCTTATATACCAGCAATGAACAATTGAAATTTTAAATTTAAAGCATAGTAACATTTACATTAGTATTTCCAAAATGAAATACTTAGATATAAAGCTAACAAAACAAGATCTATGAGAAAAATATATAAAATCTGATGAAAGAAATCAAATAACTGAATAAATGGAGAGAGAGTTCATGTTCATAGGTAAGAAGACTCAATATTGTCAAGATGTAAGTTTTTCATAACATGATCTATAGTTTTAAAATACTCTCTATAAAAATACCAATGAGTTGGCCAGGCATGGTGGCTCATGCCTGTATTCTTAGTACTTTGGGAGGCTGAGGTGGGCAGATCACCTGAGGTCAGGAGTTGGAGACCAGCCTGGCCAATATGGTGAAACTCCATTTCTATTAAAAATCCAAAAAATTAGCTGGGCATGGAGGTGAGTGCCTGTAATCACAGCTCGTCAGGAGGCTGAGGCAGGATCGCTTGAACCAGGGAGGCAGGGGTTGCAGTGAGCCAAGATCACGCCATTGCACTCTAGCTGGGGCAGCAAGAGCGAAACTCCACCTCAAGAAAAAAAAAAAAAATTAGCAAGTTATTTTGTGAATGTTACTGATTCTGAAGTATATATGGAGAGGCAAAAGACACAGTATAGTAAACACAGTATTAAAGAAAAATAAATTTGCAAGACTGACATTACTTAACTTCAAGACATACTATAATGATACAGTAATCAAACCAGTGTGGTATTAGTGAGAGAATAGACAAATAGATTGATGAAACAGAATAGAAAGCCCAAAACTAGACCTGTACAATTACAGTCAACTGATCTATAACAATTACAGTCAACAGATCTATAACAGAAGCAAAGGAAATACAATGGAGAGGAGATAGTTTTTCAACACATGGTGCTAGAAAAACTGAACATCTATTTGCCAAAAATATGTACATATATATGCGACACAGTTCTTGCACTCTTCCCAGAAATCAACTCAAAATGCACCTAAAATATGTATCTAAATATAAAACATAAAACTGTGGAACTACTAGAGGAAAACATAGGAGAAAATGTGGATTACCCCTGGTTTGAAGATGAGTCTTCAGATACAAGATACAACATCAAAGGCGTAATCCATATAAAGAATAACTGATACGTTGATCTTTATTACCTTAAAAACTTGTTCTCAGCAAAAGATATCATCAACATAATGAGAAGACAAGCCATAGAAGAAAATATTTAGAAAATACTTATCTGGTAAAATATGTTGTCCAAAATATCCAAAGAGCTCTTAAAACTCAACAATAAGAAAATGAACAACCATGTGAAAAGACAGGCAAAAGATCTAAACAGATACATAGTCCAAAAAAATATTCAAATGGCAAATAAGCATATGAAAAGATTTTTCACATTGTATGTGATCGGGAAAATGCATATTAAAACAACAAGGAGATACCAAAGTATACCTGTTAAAATGGCCGGTATCTGTAAAAACACTGACAACACGGAATGCTAGTGAGGATGTGAAGCAACAGGAACTCTCATTCATTGCTGGTAGAATTGCAAAGTAGTGCAACCACTTTGGAAGACAGTTCGGTAGTTTCCGACAAAACTAAACATATTCCTAACATATTAATAATATCCAGCAGTTGCATTCTTAGATATTTACCCAAATGAGTTGAAAACTAATGGCCACACAAAAATGTATGCATGAATATTTTTAGTAGCTTTATTTATAAGTTGGAAACAATCCAAATGTCTTTCAATAGGAAAAGGCAAACAAGTAACTAAATTGTAGTATATCCAGACAATGGAATATTATTCAGTACTAAAAACAAATGAGAGATGAAACTATGCGAAGACATTAAGGACTTAAGTGCATTTTATTTTTAAAAAGCCAATTTGAGAGAATATGTGTTGTATAATTCTAACTATATGACATTCTGGAAAAAGCAATAAATAATAAAAAGATTTGTTGCTGTCAGGAGTTAGAGAAAGAGAAGGATGACTAGGCAGAGCCGAGGATTTTTTTTTTTTTTTTTTTTTTTTTTTTTTTTTTTTTTTTTTTTTTGAGACAGAGTCTTGGTCTGTTGCCCATGCTGGAATGCAGTGGCATGATCCCAGCTCACTGCAACCTCCGCCTTCCTGGTTCAAGCGATTCTCCTGCCTCAGCCTCCTGAGTTACTGGGATTACAGACATGCGCCATCATGCCTGGCTAATTTTTGTATTTTTAGTAGAGACGGAGTTTCGCCATGTTGGCCAGGCTGGTCTCGAACACCTGACCTCGTGATCTGCCCGCCTCAGCCTCCCAAAGTGCTGGGATTACAGGCGGTGAGCCACCACACCCGGCCAAGCTGAGGATTTTTAGGACAGTGAAACTGTTATGTATAACACTGTAATGGTGGATCAATGTCATTCTTTATACATTTGTCAAAATTCATTGAATTTACAACTCAAAGAGTGAACCCTAATGTTCACTCCTATGAATTCTGGGTGATGATGATGTATCATTTCAAGTTCATTGGTTGTTACCGGATGTGCCACTCTGTGCGAATGTTGATAGCGGGGCAGACTGTGCATGTGTGGGGACAGGGGCTATGAGGGAGCGCTCTGTATTTTTTGCACATATTTGTTGTGAACCTAAAACTTCTCTCAAAAAAAAAAAAAGAGTCCACTTTAAAAAATTACGATGGGAAGCAACAGATAAGCTAAAATAGTAAAATAAAATTAACCAATAAAATTCACTGAGTTAAAATCATTGAGTTTTAAAACAATGTAATGTAATATAATATAAGTACATTGGAAGTAATGTAAGTGACCTAAATTGTGTTTTATCGTGTTACAAAATCAATAAATATCTGATATTGGTAAAGTGAGAAATAAGAGTATAATAATCCCATTACTTTAACAATTCAACAATAAAAAGCAGTAAAAGTGATTTATTTAGGGGATTAGGGTAGGAGTGGAGCCTGGAGACTGATGATTTGTATCATAAATTGTTATATTCTTTGACTTTTTAAGCACATGTAAGGAATAGTTTTACTTGACACATTTTAAGGGAAAAAGGTATTATAAATATCTGAGCCTATTAGAGAGTTACCTATGCAGCTTTCTTACTCGGTCTCTCTCTCTCTCTCTCTCTCTCTCTCTCTCTCCCCCTTTTCCTCTCTTTCTCCCTCTTTCTTTCTTTCTGATAGGGTCACACTCTGTCATCCAGCCTAAAGTGCAGTGGCATGATCATGGCTCATTGCGGCCTTGACCTCCTGGGCTCAGGTGATCCTCCCACCTCAGCCCCCTGAGTAGTTGAGACTACCGGTGTGCACCACCATGCCTGGCTAATTTTTGTATTTATTTTTGTAAAGATGGGGTTTAATCGTATTGCCCAGGCTGGTCTCAAACTCGTAGGCTCAAGCGATTCACCCACTTCAGCCCCAAAAGTGCTGGGATTACAGGCTTGAGCCAACGCGCCCAGCCATTTCTTGTTTCTTTAAACACTGATCAACTTTATTTTTTGTTGCAATTATCTGAAATTGAGTAGCCAGATTTCTAATTTTTAGACCACAGCTTTACTCATATTCTTTTCTGCCTAAGAGTTGAAAATGAAATTATACACATTCTTTTTATGGAATTGTTTGAAATGGTTGAATTTCAAAAATGTATTTTAAAATGCAGAAAAATTTCACACTGATCCCTGGAAGCATTCTGGCAGCCTTGTGGGTCATGTTTTTTCTTCACTTACTGACAGTCAGCACCTCCTGGCCCATCTATCTTGAACTTGCTTTGCTGAAGTTACTTTGAGCTTTATAGGGATTGGATATTCCAGACATAGCAATCATGATAGTAGCAACAATACTAAATAATTGTTTATGTTAAGCAAATGACTCTATGGACAATATATTGTTCTAAGAGGTTTTAAGCATCATATTACTTTAGCCAGACGCCAATCCTGTGAGGGCAGCTACTAAAAACAATGGCGCAGTTGAGTGTAGACTACAAGACCTACTACCTGGATTTCAAACCAAGCTCAGACACATACCATCTTTTACCTGTAGGACACTTACTTTTAATGTCGATTGTGACTCAGCTTCCTTATGTATAAAATGGGAATAATCACACTATGTACCTCCTAGAGTTTTGGTGAGGAGTAAATGAGTCAGAACACGTAAGCACTTAGAACGGCACCTGGCACATCACAGGCAATGCAGTGTAATGGTGATGTTATCCCAATTTTATAGATAGGAACTGAGTCACAGAGGGAGTAAATGGTGGGGCTAGGCTCCAACCTGGAAGTATGATTCATTGGTTAGTCTTTTCACCACAAGGTCCCAACTTTGGGCTAAGAGTCCCACCTTATGTTTGCTTTATTAACCTATTGGGGGAAGACACAAGCTTTGAAGGACAGACAAACTTGAGTTCTAAACCCAGCTATATCCCCTTCCTTAGCTCCACGGCTTTGGTCAAGTTTGAAACTTTTCTGAGTTTGTTTTCCCCTTAGTTGGGGGTATAAAAACCTCCTTTGCTGGGAGGTTGAGAGGGTGAGCTAAGTTAACGTGTAGAAAGTACCCAGAATCTCATTGGAACGCAGCTGTGATGAAAGACTTTTATCATCTTCCTTTCCTGGTAAGTCATGTCCAGGAATGTCTCTGCCCTCCAGAACCTTGTAGTCTGAAGGGACATTTAGATTAATAGATGTTCAGATTCAACTTTCCTTGCTATTTCTTAAGCACCCACTATGCCCCCAACATTGCTTGGCAATTCCACATAAATTACATCACTTAAATTACAAAGGATACTGTTTCCTTTTAACAGGTGAAAGGGATAAAAGTTTCGAGCCATGATGAAGCTTAAGTATGAAAGATACTAGCACATAAGTCAAAGCCCTTTGACTGAAGAGTAAAAAGAAAAAATGCACAGAAAGAGGCTGATAGTTGCTTCTCTATTATCTACTGACTTTCCTTTGCTTGTGAATTACTAAATTCCTGATGAGAACATGAACTTCCATTTCAAGAGAGTGCTCTGTGGTCTCAGCCTTTACCAACAATGTTTGCCAATTCTTTGGTTTGAAAATAGTCAGTACAGAGTTGTGTGATTAGAAAAAGGGTCTTCACAGCCCAGCCCGATGGCACTGAGGCCCCACAAAAAGGCAGTGATGAGGGTCACATGGTAGGTGTTTGCAGACTAGGAGACCATGGCTCCGAAGAGACGAAGATGCTTCCCGTGCTCTATTCTGCTTGTCTGCAGAGTCTATTTCTGGAACCCTAGGAATACCTGCCACAGATGCTGTTGTAGCCCAGGTCAGGACGCACGTGTGCCCAGTGTGTGTCACAGCCACTCACGCGACGTGATGAAAGAACCATCATTCTGCTCCTTACGTAACGGGCTTCTGATAATAAGCAGCCTTAGAGATCTAATTATTTATCTGGAGGGAAAAAGTGATTGTGTTGGTTTTGCCTAAATGCTCAAAGTTTCATGGGGAAAGTATTAACAAGAAGCTGCTTCCAGGTTGCGGTGTCTCACCGGGATTGACAGTCCTTCCCCCAAACTGTGGAGGGGAGGCAACAGGAAGGTCCTGGGCATCCACAGGGAATAATCACACTTTGGACCACTGTTTATGCATGTTGTCGGCAGAGAGAAGAGAAAAGCAACAAAATCTGCTTTTCATGGGCAGAAAGCAAATCGAATGTTCCGGTATTTACAGCTTCAATATTGATAGAGTCTCTTGCCTCTCTAGAACTGAATCACAGGCAAACATGTAATCTTTCCTGGCCCTTGTTTGTATAGGGCAGAGATAAATTAAAAAGTTACTTTTTCCTCTCTTTACATCAAGCAGTACAACTTATTTCTGTAATCAACATCAGTGAGATTCACCTTTCGGGAAATAAGAGTTTTCTCTTCAGCCACAAATCCATTTTAGGTAAACATCATTGACCACCCACATGTAGAGATGCTTTGTTTGGAAAATCACTTTCCTTTTTTTCCTTTTCTTTGTGATTTTGTAGCAATGTCTGGGAGGGGGCATTCCGCTAGGAAAGTCTATTGTTCTCTAGGCTTTTTCCACGTAGGACAGTGGAATCAAAGTTTGTTTCGCTGAAGATATATTATCATTTCCATAAATACAATTACATCCCAGTGGAAAATATTCTGCGATAGAAGTTCGGTCATGTGCATAATTGTAGTGTTAGACATAGAAAATGAAGTTCTCATCATTCCCTGGAAGGTCAAATGATTACTACATTTTTTCAAGTTTTCATATTGAGGGATACTCAGTCATTTGTTTAATAACTGCTCACCAAGTGCCTGTTACGTGACAGTCATCATGCTAAGCACTAAAGGAGCAAAGGAGACATCACCCCTGCCTGCGTAAGGTTTTCTGTCTGCAGAAAGAGATCAGATTTGGGCTCATAGCTCTCACACCTGATGAGTACAATGAATATCATGTATGTGGGATTTGGTATGCATAGGGATCAAAGGAATGTGATGTAATCTTTACAATCACCTGATGAGAGTTGCAATATTACTCATATTTTATAGTTTTATGGCTGAGAAAGTAAATGCTTAGAGAGGTCAAGCAGCGGCCCAAGGCTACAGCTAGAAAGTAGCAGATTCTGAACCTGTATGTGTGTGGCTTAGAGCCTAGGTACTTTCTTCTTTCAGGAGGACAGAAACAAGGATGGCTATGGTGTTTCCAGCTGTCCCTAAAATTGTCTTCAGGTAATACAAATTTTGATGTTGGTGATACCAGGACTGGGTTTGAGTGTTTGTAAATGTACTGGGGTAGGTTAACCTCAATCTCCTGTTATTCTTAATGGCATGAACACGTGTCTATTCAAAATCATTACCATTTAGAAAGAACAGAAATATCCAATGCAGAGCAAAGGTTAGGTAAATCATTTATCATCCGTATAAAATCATAATATGTAGATATTTGAAATATTATTACAAAGGTATATAAAGTTTTAAAATAATTATCAATGAAATAGAATTGAAAGGTACACAATTGTGAGTGTGTGCATTCACAATCCTTTGTACAATGACTGTATGAAATGAAATGAGAAGGAAAATACCTAAAATATTAACGTGAGAAGCAGATTTTAAAATTCATTTTATTTTTCCAAATGTTATCCAATATATATTTATTGAAGTAATAAATTAAAATACAAATCATTTTATCAAAGCCATCTGTACTCACTAAGAATAGTCAATAAATCACAGCATTTTTAGACTTAATATCAGTCAGGAAGAGTCACTGTCAGCTTTTCTCTTTCTTGGTTTCCCCTCAGGTGGTATACAACTGATATTTTATGTCATATAAACATACTGAATTTTGCAGTGAAAGAAATGTGTAGAATTGCAGTTGCATTGGAATATGGTGGAGAGATGTATTTTTAAATATATCAATGTTTATCTCTCTCTCTCTAGCTATCTCTGTCCTATCAATCATTTCTCTTTTTCTTAATTTCAAGGAACAAATAATTTACACTTGCTGAGCACTAACAGTGTTCCCAGCACTGAACTTGAATTATTGCACTGAATCCTCCTGACAGCCTATGAAGAAATTGTTACAGCCGTCCCCATCTAATGTGACATATGCAAGCCCACATTGTCAGCAAGTGGCAGAGCCAGGATGTGCATCCGGGCAGCCTCTGTCCACCCCTCCCATCGCAGTCCCCATCAGTTGGTTTTGTTACCGTGCCTGTCTCTTGAAGACAGCCCTTGGCGCTGTACCTGGCTTGTGGCAGACACTCAACACTCAGCCATCGTTGTTGCTGCTACTATTACTATTCACTCCTAATTTATTCTTACATCACCTTTTGTGGATTCTTATACCCAGCGCTTTTTCTCCTGTTTATACTTGTTTGAAAAAAATATAAGGAATCATTCAATTTGAAGATTTCTGGTTTATCAAATGCAGAAGAAGGAAGAGCACATTTATATAAGTTTTTCAAGATGAACCTTTTAGAAAATGTACAAATCAAAAAATCATTCCAGCTGGGGCAATAGAAAATATATATGCTGTTCTACAGTGGACTTCCCTTATCTCCAGGAATGTCTGCTATGGAACGGGACCATCACCGCTTAACAACCTTCACCAAGGTCCAGCCCACACTCTTTAAACTGGCCTACAAGGTCCTTCCTACTCTGCTCCTAACTTCCCTTCCAGCCTCCCTTCCTGCCCTAACCCATTCTTAATCCATTATTTCCCCAATACAGCCAAACCAAGCCATGCTCACTGACTTGTTCCTTCCTATTTTGCACCTCTGGGCCTCCACTGATTATTTGAGCTGGCAATGGACACATCCTCTAAGACACAGTTCTAAAAAAATGATGTCTGGGAGGGACCTCCAGACTCTGGCCCAGCTCAAGATTCATTCTTCTCTTCCTGGAGGTCTTCCAGTAGAGTATCCTTTCCCCATGTGCTAACTAATATCCCTGAACAACATCACCTTCTGAAGACTAGGAAACTTTGGGAGCAGGATCTGAGTTCTGGGCATTCTCAGTGCCCAGCATGCCAGTGGCATATGGGTGGGGATTAATGAGGACTTGCTAGGGTACAACTTTGGTGGTCAGGTCGAAGAAGCAGCATTGATAACTCCACTTAGATAGATGAAGCAAAAAGGAAGTTTATCCTAAAGATAATGAGACGTCACAAGGAGCTTAAGGAAGGAACACTGGTAGTCTTCAGGAATGGATAGAGGAAAAGATCCTCATGTCATGTGTTTTCAGGCCCTCTCAACTTTTGCCCATATCCCTTCTTCTCGCTCGCTCTCTCTCTCCTTCCCTCCCGCCATCCTTTTATGCCCCCTTCCCTCTCTCCTTTTGTTTTTCATGTCCACTTGATAAGAAATGTGGTAGCCAACACTTCAGCCAAAGTCTTCACATATCCCTTCGCTCTTCCAGACTTCCTCAACAAAACTGTACCCCATTTCCCAGTTTCTGTCTCAACATTTCCAGATAAGCCTTAGATTGGCTTATTTGGGGTTGGATGACCAACACAAGACCAATAAAACAGCCAGGCAACAGAGTAACATTCTACCACTAAAGTGGATTTTAAAATAACAGTAAAGATATGGACAGTCAAGGTGGGCAGTTACTAGAAAAAATGTGATGAGAAGCAAATCATAAGGACTTTCTATGCAGGTGTGCATGCACACACACAACACACACACACACACACTACCAAAAACATGGTAGGCCTGCCAAAATATTTGTTGAATTAGTGATTGTATATGTACATATGCCTATTTATTAATACAGGTTTTATTATTGAGGAATACATATTCACAATGGTGGCTTTAGTCCTAGAAAAATTCTCTGCTTCCTCTCCCCTTAGAGAAGGAAAATGAATTTTCACTGCAGTTCAAATGCTTGCTGGGGTCAAAACACTCTGTTATCTTGAACATATGTCTAATGATATTTGCTTTAATGAAGAGCCATGGCTTACCACCTTCTCCACAGCACTTGATCTTGCATTTGGGGTGTGGAAGGTCACCCAGCGTGTTCTTGCCCTCGGCTTTGGCTCACCCCACTGGTGATGAGACCACAGAAGGATAATAAAGAATGGGACCCAGCCTTCCATTAATAGTTTGGCTGGGTTTCCACTGCTGCCCTCTCTCGGCTTGTGGTCCTGCAATGAGTTTCAGTCAAAAGCAAAAGGGAAGTGATTAGTTTTAAAAAGAGTATCTGCACTTTAACAGCCACTGGAGTCTTTGCAGTTTGCCTGTTGAGTGGCAGTGGGGTAGAAACACGGAGCAGAGGCAAGCACCCGGGCATCGCAGGTACAACGACAAGCTGCAGAGCCAACCCTGTTGGGTTCATTTCTGCCTTTTGTCACTTACTAACATGGTCCAGTTTCTTCATCTCTGTGTCTCTGTTTACTGTAAAATAGGCATAACGATAGTACCACGCCTACAGGCTCATTCTGGAGCATAAATGAATGACTGAGAGAGTTGACATGGTGCTGGAACATAGCAGGATGCTCAGGTCTCAGAAGCATGGAATCATAAACTCACTCCTGTGCTGTCGCTGCACCATCTTTGACATATCCCCATGTTAATAATCTAACCCTTCATGCCACAGGATTCACTGAAACCCATCCTTCTGCCTTCTCAGACATTCTGGTTGTTTGCCTCTCTCATACCTTGACCTCATGCTTGACCTTCTCCATCCTTCTCCTCTGGTTCTCTTGCGACGTCTCTGTACCACGATACCATCTCCTGCCCACTTTAATGTTCACACACATGTACACATGTACACACTGGGCTCTACTCCTTCCCTCATGGGTCTGCTGTGGTTGCAGATCCCACTGAGGGAGTGGGAAGGGCAGAGTGAATCTACCACCCAAAGAAGAAGCAGCTCAACCTCAATAGCGACTTAGCGCTGCTCCTTCTACCCAGAAACCTCGTGCCCCCACAAGGGTCCCTATGCTCCTCCTCCTTCATTCTCAACCTACCATGGCCTGAGGAGCTGTGGTCATTTCCCTATGAAGAGCCAGCTCTGCCCTGATGTCAAGTCTCAGCCAGACCCTACGTGGTCCTTAGAGACCTGGGAAGGTAGACTTTCATTTCACTCAGCAGATGTTAAACATCCTAGTGGAAACATTAAGCACTTGAATAATTTCATAGATTCTGAATTTTTCCCAAGGTTACATCGCTTCCCCCATACACAACTTTGGTAGATATTGACCTTATGTAATGCATGTTTAACTGGATCTCCAATGTGATTTCACCTGGAACAAACACTCTCTACCCAAAAGAAATATATGTTTCCATGTTTCAAATCCCCGAAATTCAGAACTATTGGGGCTCTGCCTCAGAGCACCCCACTACAGCAATATGCTGCATGTAGAAGAATGTCCTTAGAAAAAGGAGGCTAAGATCAGTGAAGCTCACAGCACTGGTCATAAGCTTCATGTAAACCACTCCATTTATTTATTTCTTCCAACAATGCTACTGAGCAGACATTTCATTTACTAGGGCCTGAGACTGAGCAGGAAGTGATGACCTGAACAGAGAAGCCGGCCTCTGCTGGTCAGAACCCCACCTCTGTGGCATTCCAGCCTCCCTGCTTTTTTCCAGACACCTCACCTGCCTCCACAACTCCAGGGTTAATTGTTGCTCCATCGTGCCTGGTGGCTGCTCAACCCAATCTCCTCCTAGACCGCAGACATGAGTGGAAAGTCCTACTGTATGGGAACTCAATTCTGTCTGAGAGCTCTGGGCTGGTGACTGGAGGCTCATTCTGCTGCACACTGGCTGTGCACTCTTGGTTAGGGTTTCAACACCAGTGTTTTCACACTATGGTCATGACCTGCTGGAGATTCATGAAATCAACTGAGTACCACTAGGGATTTCAATACCAGTGTTTTCACACTATGGTCACGACCTGCTGGAGGTTCATGAAATCAACTGAGTACAACTAGCATTTTAAAACAATGAAGCGGAATATTATAAAATAGAAAATATCAGATTTAAACACCCACATTTGGAAGAAATGTTGTTTTGGGCAACTTTTGTTTAGTTTATCTGTCACATAGCTAGCTAGCTGTAAATATGTTTTGTAAAACTTCTGTTTCTCACTTTGCCTGTATATGTATCTGGCTATTTCTCTATCTGTTTATGTGTCTGTCTGTCTATCATTCCATACACATATTTGGACTGGATTGTAGTTAAATGCATATCTTACTATGCATTAAGGTTGAAAAACTTTAAATTCACTTCTCTGAATCTCTCTGAAAGTTTAGGTTTCTTTCTTTGCTTTCTATTAAAAAGGTTATATAAAGATACAACCTAATGGGTTGTTGTGAGGTTCAAATGAGATGTATATTAAAGGACTTTGTAAAGTCTGATTTCTCACAAACAGGCTGTTTACCACCAAGAAAAGGTTGGCATCACATGCCACTCAGAGTTCCAGATTTGAACCCCTACTTCTCTGTTCCTCAGAGAATGCCTCCATCTCCTCATGATTGTCTAATAAACATGGAGCTGCTCTGGGGAGGTGCAATTGTGAGGAAATGGATACAAGGCAGAAAATGAACTCTGAGGCTATTGGAGACCCCAGTGCTAAGGACTGGAACGAGATCCACTCAATGGGGTGACACTGAGACCCAGGACTGTGCAACTGTAATAAGATGACTCAGCAGAATGCAGGCTGACATCGCCACGGATGAATCATACGTTTCCTTATAAGTTGGGCCTTCAGAAGTAATATTCTTTTTAAAAAGTTAATAATAAGCGAGGCTCTTCTATTCTAGCCAGAATCCAGTGTGAATATTTGAAACAAATGACTTTCACAGATATATAAAGGGGAAAAGAATTCAAAGCCAGCATCTTAGCTTGGAGATGAATAAAGTGAGGGTTGGAGGAGAGAGGGACCTGCCCATGGTCACACAATGGCTCTGTGAGAGCAGTTAGATTAGAATCCAGGCCTATCCCAGGACTGGAAAAATACACACTCAGTGGTTCTCACTGGGTGATGGATTTAGGGGTAACTGATTTCCTTCTTTGTTTTTCCAAGTTTCAAAAGGGAATGTAAATTATTTTTACAGTCTGATTTTTTAAAATTTTTCAACAAGTCATTAAAAAATAAAATACATCAGAGAAGAGTAACCAAGATGAAAGGGAAATTCCAAACTGTTTTGTACAAGAAATCGTTAAGAAAATTAGAATATTTATTCTGGAGATGTAAACTCTTACCAGAGTGTAAACAGGAAGAGGCGTTCACAATCACTGTCTGCAAAAGCAAAAGATCTCTGAAGGCAAAGGGGCTGGGTTTTTCTTCGTTGTGGCTCCAGGGACAGAATGAAAGAGCCTAAGCAGGTTTCAGAGAGATCTTTTCCATATCTAGAAAGAATTTCTTACAGGTAAAGCTGGACTTAGGAAGCCTGGGGATTGTCATCACTGGAGGAGCTTGGCAGAGACTGAAGAACAAATGGCGGTGGAGTTTTCAGAGGGATTTTCATGGGTTAGTGCTTGAAGGAAAAGATTTGAGGGTATTCTACTTTAGGACACCCTATGAGGATGTAGGAAGCTCTTATAGTGCCCTGTGGCTCCACATCTCTCTTAGATGTGGCTTAAATTATTGTAGCAAACATGTTTCATGTTCCACCATCATCTTCTTAGCCATGGCTTCAGGACATGTTTTTATGATGGCATCTTCTGGACCTTCCTTCCTAATAGACTCAATAATGACCCCCAAAGATGCTCACATTCTAATGACTGGAACATGTGAATATGTCATCTTCCCTGGCAAAAGATAATTTTGCATATATTATTAAATTAAGGGTCTTGGGATGGGAGATTATCCTGGATTATCTGAATGAGCCCAATGTAATCACGAGGGTCCTTGTAAGAGAAAAGCAGGAGGGTCAGAGTCAGACAAGAAGATGACCACAGAAGCAGAGGATAAAGTGATGTCCTTTGAAGATAAAGGAAGTGGCCATGAGCCAAGGAATGCAAGCAGCCTCTAGAAGGTAGAAAAGATAAGGAAACAATTTCTGCCCTAGAGCTTCCAGAAGGAACGCCAGCCTGTTGGCACCCTGATTTGGGGCTTCTAACTTCCAGACTGCAAGATCATAAATTTGTGTTATTTTAAGCTTCTAAGTTCTTGCTAACTTGTTACGGCAGGAATGGGAAACAAATCATAGAGCCAATTAAATAAACACAGGGAGGGAAAGAAAGATGACCTAGTTTACTGTGAGACCTGACACACCTGGGGCAGACGACACATTTTGCTTTGTGTGCTTGTCACTTGAACCTTAGATGTGGGTATTTTATAGGTGAGGAATCTAAAGCTCTATAGACATTAAATCAGTTGCATTAAGAGAATGCAACCAGTGAGAAACCAAGCTGGAATCTAGACCAAGAGCTTCCTAGCTTTTCCCACTGAACTTTGCAGCTCCCTAGCAGGTCTCCCAGGCACCAGATCTAATCACTGCTTCCCTGTGCCTTCCCTTTCTATCCACCGTCTGAACTCTGAGCCCAGCAGCTCCAGGAGGCCTGGGCGTGGGGAGGCCCTCTCCCCATAGAGACATGCGCATGGTTGGCTGTGAGCATTCAGCACCCTGATATTCGGTAAGGCTCCCACTGTGGTCAGAGCCCAGGAGGTAGGGGAGGGGATAACTGATGTGGTTTCAGATGCCGGAGATGGGTTGAATCAAGGCTGGACCAAGAGAGGTCACCTGAACAACCCGAACAAGGGTTGTTGATCTCCGGTCTGAAACCAGAGCTGAGATCGGCTGCTTTTTCTCATGGGTAAATTTTAGAAAGATCACTTCCCTTCTGAGATGGAAACTCAACCCATTTCTGCAAATGCCTGTAACTCTATCTTCGCAGCATCATGACCTAGTGCCCATACTGGGCATGCCACACCGGTAGTCCTTTAAGTTGTTTGCGTTTTTTAAGTTAGTACATGCTTGTTCCTGTAAGTTACTTCACTAAACCTCAGGGTTTTTTTTTTTTTTAATGTGTTAGACTAGAATAACAATACAGACTTCAGGAGGCTGCTGTGAGGGTCACAGGAAAGAAAATTATGCATGCCCAAGCACCTTGAAACTGTAATATGCTGTGCACATTTTATATACTAATTAATTAATTGACAAGTTCATAGCCTGCATTATTTACAAAAACAACTTGATTTAAAATGAAAATAACAAATTATAAGTAAGCATACACACACACACACACATCTGTAGAAAGGAACAATGATAAAAAATATATACAAGATAGAACAAGGAAGAATTAAATGATAGAAGGGCTTACCATGAGGGAGGGCTCTAAATGTGTTGTCTACGCCCTGCATCGGAATCACCTGCTATCTGGCCAAAACACAGATTCTTAGCCCCTTTCTAGACCTGCTAAATGGTCATAGTTGAGGGCAGATAGGCAAACAGCATATTTTAATATTTCAATTTCCAGACAATTTACACTATGGTTTGAGAACCATTGTCCAAAGTTTTAGAAAATTACTAAAAGAAAACTGCAAATTTAACTTGTAGCCTTTTCAGGGGCCCAGAGAAGCATAATCAGTTAAATACTCTAAGAGTTTACCAGTTAAGAACAGACTAAACCAGGAAAAGCAGATACTTTTTTGCTCTTTTTGAGACCTGAGAGAAATCCCTCTTATGAGCAACCTCTGACAATCAGGTGGATATCAACGAAGTTACTGATCTACAGATGGATGCACAGCCCGGGCCACAGCAAATGGCCGGGCAGGCTGGATGCTCTGAGTCTTCAGGGGCCTGACTTTGCAGGGCTGTGATGAAACTGAGCCACTCAAGTCGCACAGTGTGCAACCTGCATGCAGGTTCACAGCAGCCTGATCAGGATCTGCCAGGAATCTCTCTGTAATGTGATTATGAAGAAAAGTTACTCAAGAGACCTGAGGATCATATGAGGACTTTGGCACTGTGAGTCATCCCAGAAGCAGGGAAGCAAATAATCTACAACAAGCCTTCTGGTCTATGTACCTGTCACTACCAACCTTCAGATGTCCTTAACTGAGACCTGGGCACCTCTGCAAATACTTTCTTTTCCTTTTTCTCAACACCCCTTTCATATTTAGGAAGGCATTGCCATTGCTTCGGTTATAATTTCTTTAATATATCTTAATTTAGTGATGAGTAATTTTTTAAAGATTTATTAACATATAATTTATTTACCACATAACTCACCTTATTTAAAGTATGCAATTCAGTGGTTTTTAGTATGTTCACAAGTTTGTGTAATCATTTCCACAATCTAATTTTAGAATGTTTTCCCCCACTGAAAGAAGTCCTCCCAAATGTATTAGCAGTCAATTCCCATTTCCCCCATTTCTCCACCCTCACCCCAGCCCTACACACCACTGATCTACCTCCTATCTCTATAAATTTGCCAATTCTGATCATTTCATATAAACAGAATAATGAGATATATAGCTTCTTTTACTTAGCATAATGTTTTCACAGTTCATCCATATCATGTCATATTTCATTCCTTTTTATTGCCAAATTATATTCCACTTATTTGACTACGTAACATTTAATATATCCATATATTTGTGTTGTTTCTATTTGGGAGTTATTTTGGGTAATGCTGCCAT
The DNA here is from genome assembly GCF_003255815.1 of Theropithecus gelada. Classification (NCBI taxonomy): domain Eukaryota; kingdom Metazoa; phylum Chordata; class Mammalia; order Primates; family Cercopithecidae; genus Theropithecus; species Theropithecus gelada. The sequence goes on along the minus strand of NC_037675.1, from coordinate 99,198,038 downwards.
GAACATTCTCATATAAGATTTTCTGTGGACATTTGTTTTTACTTTTCTTGGGAATACCTAGGAGTAGAGTTGCAGACTCATGGTAACTCTATGTTTACCTTTTTGAGGAACTGCCAAACATTTCCTAAAGTAGGCGTGACATTTTGCATTCACACCAGCAGTGTCTCCATACCCTTACCAACAGAGGCTACTGTCTTTTTTATTCTAGCCATCCTCATGGGTGTGAAGTGGTACTTATGGTTTTAATTTGCGTTTTCCTAAAGACTAGTGGTGTTGAACAGCTGCTCTGTGCTTATTGGCTATTGATCGATCTCCTTAGGAGAAATTTCTATTTAAATATTCTGCCCGTTTTTTAAACTGGGGTATTTGTCTTTCTTTCTATTGTTGAGTTGTAAGAGTTCTTTATGTATTGTGGATATAAGACTCTTGTCAATATTTTCAAGTATCTCTTAGCAAACAGTTTCTCTCATTCTGTGGGTTAATCTTTCACTTTTTTCATCTTCACTTAGTGGCACAAAAGTTTTCCATTTTAATGAGTCCAGTTTATCCTTTTTTTCTTTGCTTACTTGTGCTTTCCATACCATATTGAAGGCACTGTTGCCCAGTGTATGGTCATGAGGAACTATGCTTATGTTTTCTTCTAAGCATTTTGTAATGTTACTCTTGCATTTATGTTTCTTTCCATTTTGAGTTAATATTTGTGTAAAGCATGCCACTGAGTCCAACTTCATTCTTTTGCATGCAGATGGCCCATTGTCCCAGCACTATTTGTTAAAGAGACTCTTCTTTCCCCATTGGCTGGTCTTGATGCCAATAATCAATTGACTGCAAATGCAAGTGTCCATTTCTGGATTTTCATCTCAGTTCTATGGATCTCTTTGCCTACATTCATGCTGGTGCTTAATAAATTCTTCACATGCATACTAGCTGTGTTTAGACCAAGGGTTGGTGAATTGCAGCCGTGGGAATCCAGAGGCAGATGGGTTTTCTGGGTCTACTTAGGTAAGTAGTAGTCTTTTTCACACCAACAGAAGAGTACCCAGGGAGCAACTTCCAAATCACGTACATGTTGATGTCTGTCACTCCTCATTAAAAATACTTACAATTTTTCCCTTTATCCTGAAGGAAAATCCAAACTTCAGTAGACTTCATAAGTCCTCTCATAATATGGTTGTGGATTGCTTCTCCAGGATTACACCCCAAAGAAGATTGCAAAAAGATGACCGTTCTGCATGGAATGGAATTCTCTGCAGAAGACACACAGAAAATATGGGCACACAGTCAATATTTTCTACTTGGACTCTGGGATACTTGCTTTGCCTAGTACAGTGTAGCAAAACTTGGTGCTGGACAGATTCTGAGTCCAGATCTCAAAAAAAAAAAAAAAAAAAAAAAAAAAAAAAAAAAAAAAAAACATATAGGCTCTGATCTCTCTTTTACAACCCTGACAAGTCAGAATAAAAAAGCCTGGGATAAACTGCTGGATGATTGGTTGCCATGCTGAGAAGATAAGAGGCACTACAGCTGAGAGCAGCCAGTTTCCAGAAAACCTAGCGTCTGTCTTCAGATGCATGAGTGAGGCCCGGCCAACATCAGCTAAGTCCAGCTCAAATTAGCAGAACGACCCATTCCAAATCTGAGCTCATCTCAGGTTGCTGACCTGCAAAACTGTGAGCCAAGTAAGTGGTTTTTATTTTTTACATCATTAGGTGTCAGGGTGACTTGTTACTCAGCAAAAGCTAACTGATACAATCCTCTTAACCTCACACCATGTTTTTTCTCAGTGTTAAGCTTTTGCACATAGTGTTTTCTTTTCTTAGAAGACCTTTTCCAATCTCTTTATCTTTCTACTCATCCTTTAAGCCTCTTCTCTGAGGAGCATTTCCTGGTGCCCACACCTGGCTAAGTCACCCTTTCCCTGAGCTCCCAAAGCTCCCTAGGTTCCTTCTAGCATGGCCTTGTTACCCTGTGTTTTACCTTCTCGTTTACTTGTCATATCTCCTCCACTGCAGACAGTAGAATGTACCAGCATGCATAGTTGAACTTCATTACTGCAGGCCAAGTGTCGAGATCCATACTTGAATATTATAGGAAGGTAGATGTAGTCATATCACCGAAGCCTGAGAGCTCAGGATAAACAGCCTGGAGGATATGACCACTGGAGAAATGTTGAAGTTGGTACAACCAAGTGTTTTCGAGGTAAAAAGGCCCATTTGAAGACCTTCAGGAATGAGAGAGAGAATGCCGTATTTGAGGACTGGAAGGCATTCAGGTTCTTGTCTGATGGGGTAGAGAACAGGTAAAGGCCAGGAATCGTCAGGAGTCACCAGCAGGCTAGAATCAGCCACCTGGACTAAGTCAGCCAAACCTCTCCTTCCTTTCAGTTCTCTCTATTTTCTCTATGCTCGTTCTTTGGACAGAATACAATCATTTTGAAAACCTCAGTCTGATTCCACTAGGCTAGGGAGAACTAAAAAGTGGATTCAGTTTTTAAGTGGCTTCAGCAAGCTTTTCTTTTCCTGGTATCCAGACCAGTGGCAAAGATTTTCCTCCCAGATTAACAGGAAGGAGAGGAGAGGCATGGCCCAGAAGTGTGTAAATAGAGCACCAAGGCTAACAAAACCTGGGGAGCTAACGCTCTGCATTCGCTCCAGTGTCTGGTGGGATGCAGGCTCCTCTCCAGGTGGTACTAATAAAATGAGGCTAGGATAATGGGATAAAAACCCAGAAACATAAAAGCTGCCTGGAGGGGAAAGGGAAGAAGTGGTGGGGGGATGCCTTCCTCCCAACGTTAACTGTTCCCGCATCAATCAGATTCAAGTATCACAAATTGGTCTTGTCTGCTCTTCCAGGAACATTAAGGGAAGCTGCAACTCCAGAGTCATGGTTCTTTAAAGCAGGAATAACCACTTTAATCAAGTGGCCTAACCTCTCCTGAGAGAGGCAAAAAATGTGAGACTCAGAGAGGAGCAGTGCCTTGGGACAGTTTGCACAGTGAACAGATGCCCTTTGCTTTCCTTAACTAGATTGTAAGATGGCTGAGGGCAGGGACTTGATTTCTGGACTAGCTTCATATCACCATGCCTCACACACTAGTAGTGTAGATGGAAATACAATCAAACAAAGTGGAAAGTGACAAAGTCATCTCACGGGAAGGCAAGGGTTGTAAATGAAACGAGGGAGAGCACTGTGAAGGTGACTGAACAGGGGAGCACATAGTGTGGTGTTTAGAATGGGAAGGACAGGGTAGGGTCAAGCTTAAAGGATGAACAGGAGCTCAGGGAATTCTTAGGGCTTACCAGCAGGAAAGGAGAACGCTAATACCACATCAGAGGAGCCAGTGTTAAGCTCTGGGGAGGGGTGGTTGGAGACAAAACAAGAAGAGAAACCAGGAGGAAATGGCTGCTCAGAAGTGTGATGAGCTAGTAGACCAGATGGACCAGACATCTCAGCTGGGAAAGCCCCAAAGATGAATTCAGGGTCAATACTAGGATGGTGTGAGTTTAAGATTAGGAGAGGTTCTGGACTGACTCAGGGGACTCAGCCCTCAGACCACTTTTATAAGAGCCAAGGTCCAATGGCACCAGGAAGATTAGTTAAGAGTGAAGAGGACTTTTGGGAGACAGAAGCCATCATCAGCATAAACAAGGAGCAAGCAAGGAAGAGAAGAATGGATGCAGACGGGGCCCTGATGAATTCCCAGGAATGACTTTTGCTTGCATAGATGTCTCTTTGGAAGAGGAGAGCTCCACCTGCCCATCACCTCTTGAGGCCTATAGGAAAGTGAGTAGGAGCCCATCTGGATCTACTCCTGGGCGCACTTCCCAGGTCATGGAGCCTCTCCATACCTTAGAGTCCTAATTCACAGCAAGTAGATGATAGCAGGACCTTTCTCATAGGACCATTGTTGTGGCTAAAGCAGGTAGAATAGGACCCACCCCAAGTATGGGTGATGTGTGTGCTGATCATCTGACACTCAACAGTGTGTAATTCTGAGAGCTAAACTTCACTCACATCTTATTTTGCGTTATTGCCAAGCACTTAAAACATATTTTCATTCAATCTCCATTACAGCCAATGAAATTTGAGACATTTCCTTTTGTCTATTTGTCAGCTGAGTGTCAAGGTCAGGAAAAACAGTGACCTGTGACCTCACATTCTAAAGTAGCCACAACCTGGTTCTGCTCTCATCAGCCCATCAAATACTATTGGCAGCCTAGGAATTTTTTGGAAAGAAGGCTGAAGAGTGAAAGCCTCTTTAGAAACAGTCACTGGCATGCTCTCTGGTAACCCTTAGCAACTGAAGAAGTGTCAAGAGAATAATTAGGGGGAGTTGATATGTGTTCCCCACCTTTGGGGGTGATAGGGACCATCATATGACTTTTACCTATAGAAGTCTAAAGGTGGTAGACTGGCTGAAATAGTGTAGTGTGGCACAGCAAAGCCAGATAGCAGCCATCAGAGCCACCTCTTCTTCTAGAAACTCTTGGTATCCGCCAGAATAGCCAATAGAAAGATTCTGGCTTTGGGATGCCCAAGGGAATGTCCTACAATGGTGAGAGGATTTCAGCATGGTGAGTATGGAGAGACCTCTTAGAAATTAAGGGCTGACTAGACTCATAAAAGGCCCGTTAGAGAGGCCACCATCCCACCATGGGACTGCCAAGGGGGTCCTCAGTAAGATCTCTGGGGAACCCACAAAAGCATCTCAAGAAGAAAGAATTACTTTTGAATACAAATGCCAATGTTGACCTGCAACTGTACCAGGTATGCCAGGCCCTATGGGTACTACTATCTCTTCTGTGCTCACCCTTCGATGTGGCCCCTTTCTTAAAGGGCCACACATCCCAAGGAGAGGGAGGAAGAAGTGGAGCAGAAGGGGTTAGAGAGAGGAGAACTCATGCCTTCTCTACTGCTGGCATTTCAGTTCATCCAACCCAAATTCTAAACAGCATGAAGAGTTTATTCAACTGGACTACGCATCTTAACAATTCCAAGACAGGAATAGAGAAGGGGGACCTGACATAACAGAGAAGCAGGAAAATTACATGAAAGAATAAAGTTGCTTCCTGCCTACACCCAACCTAATAGAACCCATTTGTGAATTTTGATATACAAATCAGGTAGACTGTGCTAGCTCCACTGTCCAGAGAAGAAAGCCAAGGCTTGGACAGGTCAGGTGATTTGCCCAAGATTGCACAGGTCAGAGCTGCAGCTCCATATACAGATCTATCTGCCTCCAGGGGCTGTGCTGGTAATGCCCAGATGTATACCTACAGCAGTTAATGTGGAGTTAGCAAGAATGGAAGGGTTGAAGCTACAAAAGGCAGTGTGTACACAGCAGAGCAGCTTCAGTTTTGTAACGCAGAGCACAGCCTGTTTATTGATGATCCTCTTCCTAAGTACTTCCCTCATGTTTATGAAATGATGTGTGGGTGCTGCCCCATTTTTAATGACTCCTTATTTACATGGAGCACATTATTTATGGAAGCAGAGATAGCACCATTGCAAACCCATTAGAAAGCAGAAATAGGAGGAAGGCATTGTTCGCTCCCCAGCTAGGACAGGATTCTAATTACTCAAGAGCTCACCCTCCTCACTGTGGTACCGGGCTCAATAAATAACACCCCGTATGGAAATGGTGCTTGATGTAAATTGTGACTCAGTCCACATAAATTGATAGTTGGCTGGTGGAGAGCTTCCAGCATTTGGCAAGAAAGTGAGTAGCAGCCTGGGAATTTGAAGACCCGGCTCCTCAGAGATGGCAGCCCCCATTCCTCACTGCACACTTCTCAGAAACAATTAACATTTTTTATTTAAGTAATAAGCTCCAAAGAAGAGATGTAGCTGGAAGATAATAGCCCTTGTGAAATCATGAGGTGTTTGGAGGTGAATCTATGGGCACTTCGCATAATGAGACGACCATCCTTGGATGCCAATTTTCATAGAGCTTTTCAGTGCTAATCGTTTTTCCAAGAAATAATTCTGAGAGTCCAAGGTGGAAGCTGAGCTTCAAAGGCTAAATTGCTCAAATAACTTTGGAATTCATGAACTCTCAGGAAATGCTAGTTGTGGGACCAAAGAGGCTGTCATTTGGGTTTGTTAAGAAAATATGATTTGCTTTCTTCAAGGAGAGATGGGTGGTCCTTCTGATGTGGGACTCAGAACTACAAGACCATTCTGTGCTTCTGGGAAAATCAACAGCGAAGGTGATGATTCAACAGCCCATTCCCCTTGCTCAGAAGGCAGCAACTGGGCCTGTCCAAACCAGTAGCAGAGTCATTTCGGGAAGAGGTGAAAAGTTGTAAGCCTCAGTATTATGAGGACAAGGGAAGTCCCCTAAAAAAGCAACAACATGTAAGTGAAAACCCAGAAATGGACACCACACACCCTGAGTACAGGCTGTGGGGACTGCCCCAAGTGTTGCTGTCTGCTACTCTTCCCAGAGGAGGCAAGCAGAAGAAAGACTTCAAGTTTTGCAGTCTACAGAAAACTGGACTTGACTTCTGTTTCTGCTACTTATGTGCTCTGTGACCATGAGCATGTGATATAGTTGTTGTTGTTCTTGTTGCTGTTGTTGTTGTTGTTGTTGTTTGAGATGGAGTTTCCCTCTTGTTGCCCAGGCTGGAGTGCAATGGTACAGTCCCTGCTCACTGCAACCTCTGCCTCCTGGGTTCAAGTGATTCTCCTGCCTCAGCCTCCCAAATACCTAGGATTACAGGCACCTGCCACCATACCAGGCTAATTTTTGTATTTTTAGTAGAGATGGGGTTTCACCATGTTGGCCAGGCTGGTCTTGAACTCCTGACCACAGATGATCTGCCTGCCTCAGCCTCCCAAAGTACTGGGATTAAAGAGGTGAGCCACTGTGCCCAGCCAGCCTTCATCACATTATTTGATTCCTCTCAATGAACCAATTTTGATGCCAGCACTGGAGATATAGGTGCCCTGGGCTCAAGAATTTCAGTGTGTATCCTAAGGTCTCACTCAAGTCACAGACCCTTTCCTATTTGATCTCCTGCCCAAGAGGCTTGGACTTCTCTCCAGAGGCTTGGTGCAACTCACACATATTGTCCCAGTCTAGGGCTACGGGGCTTCACCCGTGTTTTCTCAAGTATATTTCAGGACAAGGCTTCGAGGGAAGTATTATTAACTCAATTTAATTAAGCCCACTCATCAAAGCTGTGGAGTAGCTTGAACAAGGCTCACGCTAGTTGGCAGTAGAGTAGGTCTCCGGCTTCACATTGAATGCCCTTTCCTTGATACCCCATGAGTTCTGGGCAGAGCACCAAGCAGCAGCAGCTACTCACACATGCCCCGACCGAAGCCCCTCATCACCCAGTGAGCTGAGCAGGGATGGTGGTGCAGAGACTGAGAGCCAAGGTTCATGGTGCTGTCTACTCAGTGCTACCCACTTGGTGGCTAAGGCAGTTCCTAGCTGGGCCTCAGTTTCCTGCTCTTTAAATTGGGCTTGGGGAGACTGATGGCTGCTGTGTTCAGTTGTACACATGAACCCTGGCCAAAGGGAAAGTGGTGTACAGAATCTAGCCCACTTTCCCCTTGCAATGCTGGACATCCTCATGTGGAACCGAGCCTGCCCAGAGGAAGGAGCAGTCTTTCTGTCATTACTCAAAAGCTCTATATGTGTTACTGGGTTCCCTAGATAGGAAAAAACATCTCCACATTTCCTCCCAATGCCTTTTGATATCTCCAGTGTGCACAGTCCTGGGAGAGAGAGAGAGACAGATACAAAAACAGGAGGCTCCCCCAGGGTTAAACTGACTTTATCTCCATGATGTGCGTTTATGTGTCTGTTGAGGCAAAGCTACACTGTAGAAAGAGCACAGGCTTTAGGATCAGTGAGTTCCAGGTTCACTCCCAGGACCCCACCGCCTAGCCGCTGGAACTCAGACATCAGAATGACTGCTATCCTCTCTTACAGCTATATGCCAGACCTGCAGGGCATTGGGGCACATAGTGACACTCCAGCATCACCAACCCTCTTCTGCCTTCATCTTGCAGAGCAATGAAGGTACTTGACCACCATCATAGAGTTGGGAAGGAGTCACTCACTCCTGGATGAGGATTCAGGTGTCTCCAACCCAAAAGCACTTGCTCTTGGTTGCCTTGCTCTACCTCGCCTAAGTGAGAATAACCCTGCTCTTCCCCCATTGGTTTCCTGTACTGGTCACAGTGGTTCAGCGTCTCAGGTCAGACCTGGGTTTAAATCCTGGCTTCTTTAAGTTCTAACCTTTTGACCTTCAGAAATCACTAAACCTCAATTTCCTCACCTTTGAAATGAAGACTATAATGAAGGTCCCTAACTGAAAAGCTCATTGTGAGTATTAAATAAAAATCATGTAGATATACACAGGTCATAGGCCCATGGTAAGTACTCAGCAAGTGTGAGCTATTATTTAGCAGTGGTTGAAGTGACACTGATATTATATAAGTTCCCAGACCAGCTCCTCATGTAATGTGTGTGCTCCACGATTGATTATCAGGTTTCTTTCATCATGGAAGAGGAGAGAGGGATAGGGCAATGTTCCAGTGGAAAGTGGAGAAGAGAGACGGCACTTGGGAGCCAGCAGGCTATGTCGTCAGGAACTCAATGTTGACCTCCACTGTCATTTAAACTTTCTTATTTGTCCTTAAAGAATGTCAGTGTGTAGATTTTGAAGTGCTAACAAAGTGTTTCAAAGTCTGTCTCCCCAAGTTCCATGAGTTACTGGTTAGAGAACACTCTTCTAGCAAGCTCCCCATTCCCTTACTCAGGCTCAAGATCCATCACCTGTACCTGGGAACCTGGGCGAGGAGGCCTGTCCAGGTGTTTCTTTGTCCCTGGGGGTGTCTGACCCTCCCTGATTCCTTTCCACCTTCCATATGCTCCCCTCTGACTCACTTCTGTTGTAGCCAAGAGGGCAAGTGTGGAGAGGTTGTTTAAAACAACCTCTCACACACACCAAACCCTATAATCAACCAAAGTGGTCATTTGATCTACGTGGGAAGGCATGTCCTCCCATCGGCTCCCAGATACCAGGAAGTGACACCAGCCACCAAGGAAGCCACACCACTAATAGGAATAACTGCCATCTGTCACAGGATGCCTGCTGGTCACCAGGCATTTCACATGTACCATATCATTAGTCTTCACAGCAAACCCTGAGGGAGGCCTCGCAGGCTGTATGTTACAGAAGAAGGAGCGAGGGTCAGCAGGGTGAAGGAACTTGCCCGCATCCTCCCCAGCTACTAGGTGGCAGCGCTGGGATTCTAGCCAGGTGTGTCTGACTTGGGAGCCTGGGCCCTGCCCATTCAGCCAGGCTGACAGCCTGTTTGATACAGTCATTTGAAGAACACAGAAAGCAACGACACTGAGTTTGAGCCATAAAGACTAAAGGACCCCCGTTCAATAGAGACTTTGTTCAGAGCCTCAGAAACCCTCTAGATGTTTTTGAATAGTTGGTTATTCTCTTTCTCTGGCAAAATTCAACAAGTGTTTACTGTGAACCTGCTATGTGCCAGGAAATGCGCTGGGTGCCTAACACACACAATCATATTTGATATAGTTCTTCAGAACTCCACGTCTGACTGCCATTTATAACATTTATAACATTGACTGTTAGTTACCGATCTTGTACCCTCACTTTCTTGTCCGTGTTCTGGATATCGTAAATAACTGAGATCAATACATCAAACAACCAGCCCAGCACATGACCTAAGATAGGTGTGTGACCTCTGGTATTAGAAGCCGTTGCAGTTATCATGATTGTTTTCCTTGCTTGATGCACACAATCCCTTCCCCATCGTCTTTCCTTTATCCCCATCAACCTAAGGATCCGGCCTACTTGCTTGTCCTCTCCCCAGTAAGCCACCTGAGGTTCCTTGGGCTTCCTTTCATCCCCCGTGGTGTGTGAAAAACAGGATGTAGAATTCCTTTCTTACTCCTGTTTTGGTCTCCCCAGAGATAAACCTAAAGACTTTCTCACTTTAAGGATTTTACTAACAATTTATCCCAGGGTACAGGAAGGTGCCACAAATGGTCCCAAGCAGAGGCACATCATCTGCCTGTGGCTCCTGAATGCTTCTCTGAGATGGTCCCAGGACGTTCTCCTCCACTGTGCCTGTAACTGACCAACTGCTCTTGCTTTTGTTATCTAACTCTAATCAAAGCAGTCCATCTCTTTCTGATACTTTTTAAATTTATTCATTTTTATTTTTATTTTCATTTTGAGACACTGTCTCACTTTGTCACCCAGGCTGGAATGCAGTGGCACAATCTTGGCTCACTGCAACCTCTGCCTCCCAGGTTCAAGTGATTCTCATGTCTCAGTCTCCTGAGTAGCTGAGATTGCAAGTGTGCTCCACCACATGTGGGTAATTTTTGTATTTCTAGTAAAGACAGGGTTTCATCGCGTTGGCCAGGCTGGTCTTGAACTCTTGGTCTCAAGCGATCCACTTGTCTTGGCCTCCCAAAGTACTGGGATTACAGGTGTGAGCCACCATGACCAGCCAATTTTTAAATCTAAATTTAAACAGAGGCACACAGATTTTTCTATCATGCTAGAATGTATGCATGCTTTCTGTAACCATGGGTAACATACTGAAGTTGTGGGGTTCTGGGATCTGGAGTGACTTCCAGGAAGGTATGGCCTGAGCCCTTATCCTTGATGAATGAGCAGAGACTTGCGAGGTAGATAGACAGAGCGATTAAGGATACTCCGGGCAAGGGAAGCAGGGCAAAGGGGCAAAGAGGGTGATAATGTGTTCAAAATGGAGCAAGGCTGTGCAGCTGGTGTGCCAGGTTCACGGTTGAGGGTGGGAGGCAAGTGATAGGAAATGGAGCTGGAAAATACACTTCGGCCTATTGAAATGGTCTTTAAAAGCTTCTAATTTATTAAATATTGTTATGGGTTGAAGTGTGTCCTCCCAAAAAAGATAATCGCAAATTATAACCCCTACTGCCTCAAAATGTGGCCCTACTTGTAAACAGGGTCCTAAAAGAGATAATCAAGTTAAAATGAGATGATTAGGATGGGCCCTAATCCAATATGTTGGGTGTCCCTTATAAAAAGGGAGAGTGTGGGCACAGGAACAGACACACAGAGAGAGAGCACAATGGAATGGCACAGGATTGGAGTGATGCAACTACAAGCCAAGACATGTCTGAGGCTACCAGAAGCCAGGAGAAAGGCCTGGAACAGGTCCTTTTCTAAAACCGTCAAAGGAAGCAACACCCTCCAGACAACACCTCGATCTTGGACTCTGGCCTCCACCTTGGACTCTGGCCTCCACAACTGTAAGACAATGAATTTCCGGGGTTTTTTGTTTTGTTTTGTTTTGAGATGGAGTCTCATTCTGTCACCAGGCTGGAGTTCATTGGCGCAATCTCGGCTCACTGTAATCTCCGCCTCCCAGGTTCAAGCAATTCTCCTGTCTCAGCCTCCTGAGTAGCTGGGCTTACAGGCCTGCAAGACCACACTCAGCTAATTTTTGTATTTTTAGTGGAGATGGGGTTTCACCATGTCGGCCAGGATGGCCTCGATTTTCTGACCTCATGATCCGCCCACCTTGGCCTCCCAAAGTGCTGGGATTACAGGTGTGAGCCACCATGCCTGGCCATTTCTGTTTTTTTCAGCCACCCAGTTTATGAAACTTTGTATGACATCCCTAGTAAAAGGATATAGGCATGTACTGAATGACTAACTGCTAACAGGGAAAGCCATTATTGGGTTGGAATACCCAACATGAACATGGCAGGTAGTAAAGCTCCCTCTTTAAAAGGATGAAGGGAGAGTAGAGCTTATTGGTCAGGAGCTGAAATTCTGACAGCAGACTGCCTGCTTTGTCTTCTTTCTCTGCCTCTTTCTTTCTACGTGTCTGGTGCCTCAGTTTCCTGATCTATTCAATGGGGGACATGCTAATGTCTAAAGGGTTGCAGGGAAGAGTAAATTATGTCTGACAAGTACCCACATAACGCCTGGCACTAGTAAGCGATCAATAAATGCTAGCTCTCATTACCAAGCTTGTCTTCCTTTGAGTTTTTGCAGTGAAAACTGTTCTCTGCTTAGTAGAATTTGCCCGCAGGCCCCCATGTGACAGGGGCTCTTAGAAAAGAGTTTGTTTACATGCATCAAGTTACCATGGTTTTCCAAGAAAAGTGTTCTCTTTCACTTGGGTATTTACTTACAGAATCTAGTCCTAGCCCAGAGAAAAGTGATGATTGTGGCTGGTGAGCTGCTTCTTGACCCTAAACTCCTCCCTGGTGGTTCTGCTCAGCGTTTCTAGACTATATCCCAAAGTAATCAAAAGCACAGGCAAGCATGTAAAGAGAGACATGTGGTTTCATAGGAAAAATTAAAGAGTTTAGGCTGGGACCAGGATTTGAATTCCTTCTTGGCTACCAAATAACAGTATGAACTTTGACTTGTGACCCAGGTCTTTGAGTCTCAATTTCCTTACATGCAAAAAGGAACTACTGCTTTCTTGGGAAAAAATGCCTGGAAATTTAATGAGTCAAAGCCCATGGTGTACCTAGCACATTGCTGACGCATGTCAGGCCTTGGTGCAGACCGTTCTCTGCACCCTTGCCCCACGTGGCAAGGTCAAGGCTGTGGCAATGAAGGGAGCCAGCGCAGTAAGACACAATCAGTTGCTCCTTGAGATTTGGAAGCACTCATGTCTCCAGACGTCAAGCTGCGAATATTCAGATGCCACGAATATTGCTCAACTCCCATAAGCTAAAGAATACACTCCACGAATCTCATTTTAGCATTATTTTTATTAAAATCACATTTCAACCTTGAGCCATCCGGACCTTTCCCACTAGCCGGAAAGGATTGGCGAGCCAGATGCTGGGTATAGAGTGTCACGAGGTTTCGAATTTGTTGAGAGCAACTCCTCTCTGGAAGAATTAAGGGTGACTCACAGGCTGGGAGGACTGCGGGAGCTGGGGAAGTGGGGGTCATGCTACCAGGCTGGATCCCAAGAGCAGCAGAACCCAGCACCAAGGAAACACAAAGGGCCAATCTCAGCATTACTGTTGTTAAGAGACATAATTCAAGTATTTTACACAAACTCAAAACAACTTTTTGAAACTCAGACGTTTTAATCTCACAGTGATTCAGTTTGCGCTATGTAACCTCATTGCAGAATCCTTTGGATCTCATGGGTCGTTATGACACAGGCTCATGTGTACATAAGGGAGTGTGGCGTGCTGATAAACTTGAGGAGTCTTGTGGCAGTGGTGCAATCTTGGGCATAGTGGCTCATGTCTGTAATCCTAGGGTGGGGGGAGGCTGAGGTGGGAGGATTGCTTGAAGCCAGGAGTTCAAGACCAACCTAGGCAACAAAGCAGACCTCTGTCTCTACAAAAATTATACAACAATAATTAACTGGGCATGGTGGTGGATACCTGTGTCCCAGCTACTCAGGAGATCTAGGTGGGAGGATTACTTAAGGCCAGAAGTTTGAGGCTGCATTGAGCTATGATCGTGCCACTGCACTCCAGTCTGAGTGCCAGAATGAGACCCCATCTCTTAAAAACAAAAACCAAACCAAACATGTGAGTAGTGTGGGCGCTACTAGCTCTTTCTGCACAGGTGACTTCTTCACTGACAATGTCCTTATTCCCAAAAAATGAGCATAATAGTACTCTGACCCCCTAAATTGTTGTGCTGTTGTGAAAATAAAGGGAAATAGACATAAACTTAGTGGGCTGCCTGACATTCAGGTGCCAATCGGTCAATGGTAACTTCTTTTGATACTGTTCTTATAATTATTAGTTCAGTAGATGAAAGATATTCCAGAGCTATTTTGTGCAGTTTTTTCATAAAACAACTGCTTCATTAAAATTTTTCAGGGGAGATAAGTACAAGTCATTTAGTTTTTCTGGGGCATAAGTTGTGCAGAAGATGGTGGTGAGTGATGACTTCCGGGACAGGCCTTGTGGTACAAGTGGCTGTGAGTGGCAGGTGGCAGGGAGCAGAGGAATGAGGCCCAGAGGACTTCACCTGTGCCGCCCACCATGCACATTGGTCCTACAGGGGCGCCTTGTACCTGCTGATTGCTTTCTGCTGAGACTGAAGCAGGATGGCTTTCACACAGGACCCACTCCTGTGACTGGGCTCTGCACAATTCCCTTCCCACTGAGCTTTTGGAACTCCATCCTTCCAAGCAAGGCAAGTGGCATGCAGTTGAGTGATGAGAGTGAAGACATTGCATCCTGACATGAGATGGCTTGGATTTCTAAAAAAAATTAAGTGATCATAAACCTCAGTTGTTTGCTATTAATGACTAAACACATGTCTATCACCACACTGAGGTGGAAGCCTGCTGATCAGGGCAAGGGGATCAGGCAGCTACACAAATGTGGCCAAGGTATAGTAGAGGTAACAGGTGTTGCAGGTATGGTGAGGAGAGGGTTGGAGATGGTTCAGAAGAGGGAGAGAAAATGACTGCATGGGAGGAACACTGACACTTCTGGAAGCAGGTCATTTGAAATATTGAAGAGCTCATGGGATTTAAATGTGTGGCTATGGGAAGAGGAGAAGAGGGTATGCCTGGTAGAAGAGCTGCCTAATGTATCGAGTATTCATGGCAGACCAAGATAGATCCAGTTAGGACAATATAGAGGGCTGTGAATGCTCAGATGAGGCGTTTGAAATTAAATTCTTAGCTTTCAAAATAAGAAGCACAATATTCTTAGGAGAAGGTGGTGCTTTCAGCAGAGACTCTCAATAAGCAATTATAGATAAAATAATGTCCACAGAATGGTCAAGCATCTTGCTCAAGCTCACCCAGACAGCCTGGCTCTCAGATCCACACTGCCAGGCACCATGTTCTGTTACTGAAGGGGCTCCCAGGATTCCGGAGAAGCTACTCCAGGGAAGATAAAGAGTCAGGATGGGCTCGCTGGCCTCAGGGCAGACAGCGCTTCCCAGGCAGGTGTCCATGAGGAACCTGGAAAGGCAAGTGAGAACTTGGGAGAGAACCCAGGGCAGAGGGTGGTCCATATATGCACCCTCTCCATGGTCTTGAACATTAAAGATTTGTTGATGGATGAGATCCTTGAGAGACAGAAGAGATGTGAGGAGAGAGCCCTGGGGGAATCCATCTCACCGAGTGGGAGCCTGAGGCCTCAGGAGCCAGGACCAGGCCTACAAAGCATTTTTCTGTGACTAGGGAGTGATGGGGAGGGCTTTGGAGAATGTACCAGACACACTACATACTTGGCGGAGGAGAGGAGGGCTCCAGGGCTCACCACTGCTCACTCCATCTCCCAGGAGTATGGCGCATGTTCACAGGTGCCATTCCTGGCACTAGGGATTCGGAGATGATACTGCATGTTTATGTAGGAAAGGTTTGTGTTGACATGGATGCCCGGAGTCAAGCTACCAATCTCTGAGTTACAAAATCACCACATTGAAGATTCCTGAGCCACCCAGAACTTAGCACGAGGCCAGATATGCTATTCGACGTTGGGGATTGAGTGAGACAGGAAGGCTCTATCTCCAAGGCTCACCCACACCATAGGGCCTCTGCTCCCAGCTGGCATGGCTCAGAGCCAAAGCCAAGAGGTGCTTTGCCCACTCACTGTGCCTAATGGTTCCCTAGGCCTGGTGGGCAGGTTAGGCTAATGCCAGAATTCAATGCCTCCCTGCATAGGATCATGGGGGTGGACAGACCATGGAGGGCCAAGCGAAGGTGCTGTCACAGCGGGAGTTTTAGGAGGTAATGACGAACAGCCCAATGTTGCAGAGAAGTTGCAGGATGACCACATGAGGGGGAACCACATGATTTCTCATGTGAAAGTTTAGTGCACTATATCTATTCTCCTCTTTTTCCTGGTGAGAAGAAAGAATCCATAGCCCAGCAAAAAAAAAAAAAAAATCTATTCTCTAGCCTTTTCAGCACATTTGTGTGGTCATTTAAGTTCTGACCAAAGAGATGTAAGAGAACGTGTTATGTGGTACTCCTTAAATGGATGTTGCTATGGGCTGAACTGTGCATACTCTCACTCCCCACCAAATTCATATGTTGAAGTCCTAACACCTAGTACCTCAGAATGTGGCTTTTTATTTATTTACATTTTTTTTTTTTTTTTTTTTTTGAGATGGAGTCTTCCGCTGTCACCTAGGCTGGAGTGCAGTGGCAAAATCTCAGCTCACTGCAACCGCTGCCTCCTGGGTTCAAGCAATTCTCATGCCTCAGCCTCCCAAGTAGCTGGGATTATAGACACCCACAACCATGCCCGGCTAATTTTTCTATTTTTAGTAGAGACAGGGTTTCACCATGTTGGCCAGGCTGGTCTTGAACTCCTGACCTCGGTGATCCACCTGCCTCAGACTCCCAAAGTGCTGGGATTACAGGTGTGAGACACCGCACTCGGCCATAATGTGACTTTTTAAAGATAAGGGTTTTTGAAAAGGTAACTAAGTTAAAGTAAGGCATTACAGTGGGTTCTAATTCAATATGACTGGCAACTTTATAATAGGAAGATTTGATCACAGACACACATAGAGGAAAACACAGCAAAAAAAAGTAGCCATTACATGCCCAGGAGAGACACCTCAGAAGAAACCAACCCTGCCTACACCTTGATCTTGGATCTCTAGTCTCCAGGACTGTGGAGCAATGAATTTCTGTTGTTTAAGCCGCTGAAATATGCCATGTTATATTACAGCAGCCCTTGGAAGGGAATCCAGATGCTTGAAGGGGACTGGCCCAGCCAAGAGGGTACTCATGACCTGTCCTCCCTTCCTTCTTCCCACATGTGTGAGCCTGTTTTCTGTTGCATATAACATAATACCAGAATCTGAGTAATTTATAAAGAAAATGCTTATATATATATATATAGTTCTGGAGGCTGAGAAGTCCCGGGTCAAGGGGCTGCATCTGGTGAGGGTATTCTTGCTGGTGGGGACTCTGCAGAGTCCTGAGGTGATACAGGGCATCACATGGCCAAGGGGCTGGGCGTGCCAGTTCAGGTCTCTCTTCCATGTCTTATAAATCCTCCAGTTCCCCTCCCATGATAACCCATTCATTAATCCATCAATTCATTAATC
This sequence comes from Theropithecus gelada, assembly GCF_003255815.1. Lineage (NCBI taxonomy): Eukaryota > Metazoa > Chordata > Mammalia > Primates > Cercopithecidae > Theropithecus > Theropithecus gelada. The sequence continues at coordinate 99,180,975 of NC_037675.1, read as the reverse complement.
CATAAACAAATTCATCCATTCATAAGGACAGAGCCCTCATGATCCACCACCTCTTAAAAGACCCACTTCTCAATAACACCACATTGGGGACCACGTTTCAACATGAGTTTTGGGAGGGGACATTCAAGTCATAAAACCACCTTTTCTTCCTTCCTTTACTTCTTCCTCCTTCCCTCTCTCCCTTCTGTCCTTTCTTTCTTTTTCTTTCCTGTGGTCTAATAAGCAGACACAAAGACTGGTGGCAGCAGCCATCCTGTCCCCTGAGGGGGCCTCCAGGATGAAAGGCACATGAAGGAAGCAGTGGAGAAGGAAGGGGAAGAAGCCCAGGCTCCTTCTGCTATCTTGGGGTCCCAGATGGCCACCTCCTGACTTATTTATGTATATGAAGAGATCTCTATGTGTATTAATGTTCATGAGAGGCTTCAATGTGTCCCCATGAAAAAAACAGATGTTGAAGTCCTAAAGTCTGGTCTCTAAGAATATGACTTTATTTGAAATTAGGGTGTTTGCCAATGCGATCTAATCGAGAGTAGGCCCTAATTTAGTATGACTGTGTGCTTACAGAAAGAGGGGAATTTGAAGGCAGACACATACAGAGAAGGGGAACACATTTAGAAGATGGAGGCAGAGATTAGATTTATGCAACAGCAAGCCAAGAAATGCCAATGGTTAATGACACTATGGTGTGAAGATTTGTCTTCTCCAAAACTCATGTTGAAATTTAATCCTCAAGGTAGCAGTATGGAAAGGTAGAGCCTTGGTCTGCCCTCGTGAATGGATTAATCCATTGATGGATCAATGGGTTAATGGATTATCAGGGGAGGGGAACTGGTGGTTTTATATTAGGAGGAAGAGATACCTGGGCTAACATGCTCCACTTCCTCATCATGTGATGTCCCGTGCTACCATGAGACTCTACAGAGTTCCCAGCAGCAAGAAGATTCTCAGTAGATATGAACCCCTGACCTTGGACTTCTCAGCCTCCATGACTGTAAGAAATACGTGCCTTTTCTTTTTAAATTACCCAGTTTCCGGTATCCTGTTGCGAGCAACAGGAAAATGACTAAGATATCTGGTAACAACTGAAAGTAAAGAGAGAAAGTATGGCCCTGCTAAGATCTTGACTCCAGACTTCCACCCTCTAGAACTATGGGAGAAGAAATTTTTGTTGCTTTGAGCCCCCCAGTTTATGACCTACTTTGTTATGGCTGCCCTAGGAAGCTAATCCATTCTCAAACTTCGGTCTCCCTTGACTAGCAGGTAAATCAAATTCCTAACAAAAGGCCACTGGGAACCCTGGATCTAGCAGTTTTACTAGAACAATAGGGGCAGGATCCAAACTGGAAGGTAACAAAGGCGTAGCTGAGGAGGAAGTGACTACAGAGTAGACTCTTGTTTCAAGGTCCTTAGGAAAAATATTTAATTTCTCTAAGTCTCAGTTTTCTCATCCCTAGCATGGAGATAACAACAGCACATAGTTTTGTGGTTAAGCAAAATAAATAAGTGACTGCCTGTTAAGTGCTTAGCACCAGGCAGGAAAACAAATAAGCAGTCTCACATTAAATAAATGGAAACAATATTTTAAAGATGTAAATGCTTAATATACATTGTAGATTGAAATGGCTTCTATTAATATGTTCAGCAATTCACCCTTTCTTAGTCCCTAGTACTAGCAGTGTGTTCTGGAAGAAAAGGACACCATTCCTGCTATTCAGAGGTTAATAGATGAATGTAGTCACTGCTTCTGCTACTAATAACAATACTACCTCTGTAAGTATGGAAAAGGCAACCCAGAGAGCCGAGTTAGGATGAGAACATCAACTGGCCGCCTATCAAGAAGGGGGACAGCCCAACTCCTGAGCTGTGAATCTCACTGTTCTGTGATGAAAACAGAATAGAAATAGACAAAAAGAACCTAAAATTAAGATATTTTTCAAATCAAAAGTGAAAAAAGAGATAAGGGAAGTACTTTATAATTGGAAAACATTATTATTTAAAAGCATTGTCAGAAAGAATTAGGGAGTGGAGAAGCTGTTCAGCCAAGATCAAGGGTTTGCATACATGACTCTTTGATCACACAGGTTTTGAGCGAGTCATAAAATATTTACAGTGCAGAAGCCACTGGACAATGCCTAAGACAAAATCTAATTATATCCTCAAGCCAAAGGGTCACCACCTGATGATGGGACTCCGCAGGGCCCAGAACCAGGGCTCTGATGGCCACGTTAGTCTGTGCCCATTGTGTCCTGTTGCCCCTAGGTTCAGGGCTCACCAAATTCCTCAAGAAAAGTCCAGGTTCATGGATTCCACTTTCCCCATGGCATTCAACTCTCCCACCTTCCAGCTGGCCCTAGAATCTTCCATCTTTCCTGTCTACATACTACCTCATGATTTTTCAGAGTTGCTTGCAAAGAGTATATAAATATCACATAGCACACAGTTCAGAGGGTTTAGCTGGTGACTGAGCTGTACCTGAAGAAACCTAGAACCTGAGGAGATAGGACATGCCCATCTCACATTGTTCTCTTAGGCTTTGTAACCTCACCCATCTCCCCACTGATACTCTGAGCCCTTTAAAGGATGGCCTCTCACCTCCATACCCAGCACTTTCTGCAGGTCTGACTCAATGAATATTCATAAATGAATGCATGAAATTCTAATGAATGTGTAAGTGGTGGGGGTAAAAATACCTAGAGAGGAAAGACTAGTTCGGGGCATAGAAGACGTCATTCATAGGGTGGCACAAGAGTGGATCCCGAGGATGCTGAAGAGTTCCCTGAGCAAGGGAAGTGGGGCAGCCTTGGAGACAGAAGAGCATTATATGCAGGGCTGCTCCTCGCTCTGCTGAGGAAGGGTGAGAAGTTCAGGCTCCTGAGGAGTAAGGGGCAGGCATCGATTTGCCTGAGACAAGCCTGGATATTTGATCTGCCTAGACCAGGAATGAGAGGACCTCCCTGTTGGAGAACTTGGGGTCTCTCTGGAGGGAGACTGAGCATGAAGGATGGATCTGACAAACAGGATGACAGCAACTGATTTGAGGTCTAGAAAAACCACGGGTTGGTAACCAATAGATGGAGGAGAGCAGATCAGGAAATCAAGAGACCAGATGAAAAATGAGAAAGTTTTGACCCAAGAGGGTGAACTTTGGACAGAAAGGGGAAGGGATCTAAAAGGCATTTTCCAGACACAAGTTTTGACTCATGTGGGAAGTGAAGAAAAGGTTTTTATCCTCAGAGTCTGGGCAGATAATGATGCTCATTTTTGAGACAGGTAGTACTAAAGATGACAGAGCAGAGAGGGGAGCTGAGGGTTCAGTCTGGATTTGTCAAGTTCATGTCACCTGGGGGACATCCCAGTGAGAATGTCCTACTCGAGGGCTTTAAATTATAAAGTTAGAGCTTTGAGATTCAACAATACCTGTAAAGAAGATCTGCAGGTCATCACGGAAACGTGACTATATTTCAATATTGCTTTGAATAAAGGGATGCTGACATTGTGCACTGGAGCTTACCATGTGAAAATCAATTTTCCACACTTTGGAGTCCATAACACACATTCACAACCTTCCCCTCATTAACATCCCTACCACCACCTTCCCTGCTTATGGCATAGATGACCAAGATTAGAAATATGATTTAGCCCATCTGAGAATGCCCAAAGTAGGCAGGTTGTTCTAGGATCGTGTAACTAAAAGCAGTGCCTCTTGGACTGATGGTCTCAAGTCCAATTTCTATCTCTTTTCCCAACCTAGTGTTTTGACCATTCAATCTACTATATGCTAAGCTTTAAAACTCCCATGAGATGTGTTGGAGGAGTCCTTAATGCAGAGGGCATTGGATACGTGGCCTGAGCACAGCTCAGAAGAGAAGCTGGAGATTGTAGGTGGGTGCGGGGCTGTTAAAGCCATCTCTGCAGAAGGAAGGTCGAGCGAGAGTATCTTCAGAGTCAACACAAGATTTCTGTGTATCTGAATAAGGTGAAGCAGGAACTGGAGGCATCTGAAAGCTGAAAGCATGTGCATTAGAACTAGACTTAAGTCCAAGTCCTGGCTTCAGCACTTTTTTTTTTTTTCTTTTTTTCTCGAGGCGGAGTTTTGCCCTTGTCGCCAGGCTGGAATGCAATGGCACAATCTCTGCTCACTGCACCTCCACCTTCTGGGTTTGAGCAATTCTCCTGCCTCAGCCTCCTGAGTAGCTGGGGTTATAGGCACCCGCCACCATACCTGGCTAATTTTTGTATTCTTAGTAGAGATGGGGTTTCACCACATTGGCCAGGGTAGTCTCAAACTCCTGACCTCAGGATCTCAGGTGATCTGCCTGCCTCGGTCTTGGTTAAATGGGAGGATTGGTGGATCTTGCCTGTTGGGCTGTTACACAAACAAAGTGTAATTCTACCCATGGAGACTGCACCATACTGACCGGTACTGGTAAGTGTTTGGTAAATTCGTGTGGTCAGATGGGGAAAGCCAGTTTGTCTGTGTTCTTTGTCATAGAATTGCTTTCTCATGGGTCTTGCCCTTTTCTGTGCCCTTGAAGACACAGGGCTTTGCACCAGATGCCTGACAGCTAGTAAATGTTCAAGAAAAGAAAGAACAATCCCAGGCAGTAAATCAAAGGACAGTTTCTAATAAGAGAAACAACAGAACAAAGAATACAGGAAACATTTGAAAGATCCAGAACCATAACATAAAATAACAGTGTGTCTGGACCTATAAATAATAACGTGTGCTATGGGGGAGAAATGGTTCCCTTTTGATAGGTTTGTAAAACCAGATGAAGGAAGCAGAGGAACATGTGAACTTCCATCTCTTGAAACTGGCACTCACCAAAGGAATGCAGATGAGCACAGTTGCCCAACTATAACGTGGACTGAGAAACAGCCTAAATGTAATAAAATTGATGGTGCCTAATTGTCCAGGGGTTTAGCCCACAGGGTACAAAGTGGGAAGGGTGTGGCCTGATTCTGCAGCACCATTAATTAATTGAGAGCAGGTTAATGAGGTTTGCCAAGAATATCCTAACTCATAATGGCCTGGGAGCATGATCAAAGTGAAAAGCATAATGCAGGGAACTCATCAAAACTAGAATTATGAGTTAAAAATGAGATGCAGCTTGGAAATAATGCAAACAAACCTATCTGGAGAAAAATGATCAGAAACAACCAGAGAATGCAGTAGGGGGCTCCAGCAAGAAAAGCAATGGAAATGGAAGGACAGTAACAGATTAAATATGGGAAGAACAGAATGGGCTGCATGAGCTGGAAAAGGTTAAAGTAATGAGTACTCTTCTGCCAAGTATAACTGTTATGAACCCAAGAAGGTGTGGTTCTGCCTTTCTAGCTGGTTGCATCTCAGGGAAAGACTGAGGTGATGGTTGCAGATATGAAGAGGTCCTAACACATAGGACCTGTGTTAGCTCCAGTGACCTTCAACTTGCTACCTGCACTCCTCATGCCTCAGTGTCTTTGCCTGCAAAGTGCATATAAAAATAACAACCACCTCCATGCTACAGGGTTCTTGTGAGGAATAGATGACTAAAGATGGGAAAAAATTGAAAATTATAACTGAACATTGTAAAGGGTTTTGCAAACAACAGTCATGGGTTCAAACAAAAAAAAACTAATAAAAAAAAAGTTCTACAGATGCAGTGACTTCATTGATTTACCTGTGAAAGTGAGATTTTTTTAGTCCTCTGGAGTTTTCCTCTGCAGTGAGAATTAAATTTGTTGATACCCATGAAATGTATACAATATATCATACATACGTATGTATATAAGAAATATACAAAATGACATTTCACATATATACATGAAATAGTGACATATATTTCACATGTACATGACATGTATAGAAAAGTATCTGGCAATAGAAAATGTTTGAGACACGTTAATGACTTTTACACAATGTGTCACTGCTTCTTTGTAAATCAGTTTCTCTCCCAAGAATGCACTAGAATGTGTGCTCCTTGAGGGTCAGAGCCACGTTATCTATGCTTTATATTTCAGCAAAAAGCACTGTGTTTGACACCCAGAGATATCTCTGATTGAAAGGGCAACAATGATAATGACAGTTAACATTTATTAATGCTTACTTTGCATGAGGGATTATGTTAGCTCCTTTACCTTTCTTAATCATCATGAAATCATTTGAATTAGGTATTATCATGTGTCTTATTTTACTGATGAAAAAGCAGGTACAGAGAAGTGACATGAAATTCCTAAATTACACAGTAAGAGGTGGAGCAGAGATGGAGTCCATGCCGGGATTTGTACCACACCACAGTCTGGTCTTCTCAGTATTAAAAAGGAAGGAATAGAAGCATGGATGAACAAGTGAATGAAGGAATGAAAGCATGAGTGAATGAGTGAGTGGCAGGACAATTATCTAACATATTGAAGCTGCAGCCTGCCTTCCAAAACCTGAGAATCTTACTTGGGAACAACGCACACATTAAACAATCCAAGAGCAACTAGTGATGGATAATGTTTATATATGCACAGAAGTCAACACCCAGAAAGCTAGCTGGGAAAGTGGGCTCCTTGGATCCTCCCACAGTTTTCTTGGGCCTCATTTGAATTTCTTTATACACACACACACACACACATATATATATATATATATTTTTTTTTTTCTTTTTTTTGAGACAGAGTCTCGCCCTGTCACCCAGGCTGGAGTGCAGTGGCGTGATCTTTGCTCACTGCAAGCTCCGCCTCCCGGGTTCATGCCATTATCCTGCCTCAGCCTCCCGAGTAGCTGGGACTACAGGCACCCACCACCATGCCCGGCTAACTTTTCGTATTTTTTAGTAGAGACGGGGTCTCACTGTGTTAGCCAGGATGGTCTCAATCTCCTGACATCGTGATCTGTCCTCCTCGGCCTCCCAAAGTGCTGGGATTACAGGTTTGAGCCACCACACCCGGCTGTCTCTATATATTTTTTAAATTCTGGGGTACATGTGCAGAACATGCAGGTTTGTTACATAGGTATACACGTGCCATGGTGGTTTGCTGCACCCATCAACCTGTCATCTTCATTAGGTATTTCTCCTAATGCTATACTCCCCTAGTCCCCCACACCCTGACAGGCCCCGGTGTGTGATGTTCCCCTCCCTGTGTCCATGTGTTCTCATTGTTCAACTCCCACTTATGAGTGAGAACATGTGGTGTTTGGTCTTCTGTTCCTGTGTTAGTTTGCTGAGAATGATGGTTTCCAGCTTCACACATGTCCATGCAAAGGACATGAGTTCATCCTTTATTTATGGCTGCATAATATTCCATAGTGTATATGTGCCACATTTTCTTTACCTAGTCTATCATTGATAGGCATTTGGGATGGTTCCTAGTCTTTGCTATTGTGAATAGTGCTACAATAGACATATGTGTGCATGTGTCTTTATAGTAGAATGATTTATAAATCTTTGGGTATACACCCAGTAATGGGATTGCTGGGCTAAATGGTGTTTCTGGTTCTAGATCCTTAAGGATTTGCCACACTGTCTTCAATAATGGTTGAACTAATTTACACTCTCACCAACAGTGTAAAAGTATCCCTATTTCTCCACATCCTCTCCAGCATCTATTGTTTCCTGACATTTTAATATCACTATTAAAACTGGCATGAGTTGGTATCTCATTGTGATTTTGATTTGCATTTCTCTAATGACCAGTGATGATGAACTTTTTTTCATATGTTTGTTGGCTGCATAAATATCTTCTTTTGAGAAGTGTCTGTTCATATCCTTTGCCCACTTTTTGATGGGGTTGGTTTTTTTCTTGTAAATTAGTTTAAGTTCCTTGTAGATTCTGGATATTAGCCCTTTGTCAAAAGGATAGATTGCAAAAATTTCCTCCCATTCTGTATGTTGCATGTTCACTCTGATGATAGTTTCTTTTGCTATGCAGAAGCTCTTTAATTTAACTAGATCCCATCAGTCAATTCTGACTTTTATTGCCATTTCTTTTGGTGTTTTAGTCAGGAAGTCTTTGCGCATGCCTATGTCCTGAATGGTATTGTCTAGGTTTTCTTCTAGGGTTTTTATGTTTTTAGGTTTTACATTTAAGTCTTTAATCCATCTTGAGTTAATTTTTGTATAATGTGTAAGGAAGGGGTCTGGTTCCAGTTTTCTGCATATAACTAGCCAGTTTTCTCAACACTATGTATTAAATAGGGAATCCTTTCCACATTGCTTGTTTTTGTCAGGTTTGTCAAAGATCAGATGGTTGTAGATGTGTGGTGTTATTTCTGAGGCCTCTGTTCTGTTCCTTTGGTCTATGTATCTCTTTTGGTATCAGTACCATGCTGCTTTGGTTACTGTAGCCTTGTAGTATAGTTTGAAGTTAGGTAGTGTGATGCCTCCAGCTTTGTTCTTTTTGCTTAGGATTGTCTTGGCTATGCAGGCTGTTTTTTGTTTCCATATGAAATTTAAAGTAGCTTTTTCCAATTCTATGAAGAAAGTCAATGGTAGCTTGATGGGGATAGCATTAAATCCATAAATTACTTTGGGCAGTATGGCAATTTTCACAATATTGTTTCTTCCTATCCATGAGGATGGAATGTTTCTCCAATGGTTGTGTCCTCTCTTATTTCCTTGAGCAGTGGTTTGTAGTTCTCCTTCAAGAAGTTCTTCACATCCCTTGTAAGTTGTGTTCCTAGGTATTTTATTCTCTTTGCAGCAATTGTGAGTGGGAGTTCACTCATAATTTAGATCTCTATGATTGGTGTACAGGAATGCCTGTGATTTTTGCACATTGATTTTGTATCCTGAGACTGCTGAAGTTGCTTATCAGTTTAAGGAGATTTTAGGCTGAGATGATGGGGTTTTCTAAATATACAATCATGTCATCTGCAGAGACAATTTGACTTGCTGTCTTCCTATTTGAATACTCTTTATTTCTTTCTCTTCTCTGATTGCCCTGGCCAGAACTTCCAATACTATGTTGAATAGGAATGGTGAGAGAAGGCATCCTTGTCTTATGCCAGTTTTCAAAGGGAATGCTTCCAGCTTTTGACCATTCAGTATGATATTGCCTGTGGGTTTGTCATAAACAGCTCTTATTATTTTGAGATACATTTTATCAATACCTAGTTTATTGAGAATTTTTAGCATGAAGTGGTGACTTTTATCAAAGGCCCTTTCTGTGTCTATTGAGATAATTGTCTGGTTTCTGTCATTGGTTCTGTTTATGTGACAAATTACGTTTATTGATTTGTGTATGCTGAGCCAACCTTGCATCCCAGGGATGAAGCCAATTTGATCATGTTGGATAAGCTTTTTGATGTGCTGCTGAATTCGGTTTGCCAGTATTTTATTGAGGATTTTCACATTGACGTTCATCAGGGATATTGGCCTGAAATTTTCTTTTTTTGTTGTGTCTCTGTTGTGAATCTGTGTGGTGCTGGGCTTTTGGTGATTGGTAGCCTATTAATTACCACCTCAATTTCAGAACTTGTTATTGGTCTATTCAGGGATTCAACTTCTTCCTGGTTTAGTCTTGGGAAAGTGTATGTGTCCAGGAGTTTTGGTATCAGGATGATGCTGGCCTCATAAAATGAGTTATGGAGGAGTCCCTCTTTTTCTATTGTTTGGAATAGTTTCAGAAGGAATGGTACCAGCTCCTCTTTGTACCTCTGGTAGAATTCGCCTGTAAATCTGTCTGGTCCTGAGCTTTTGTTGGTTGGTAGGCTATTAATTACTGCCTCAATTTCAGAGCTTGTTATTGGTCTATTCGGGGATTCAACTTCTTCCTGGTTTAGTTTTGGGAGGGTGTATGTGTCCAGGAGTTTATCCGTTTCTTCTAGATTTTCTAGTTTATTTGCATATAGGTGTTTCTAGTATTCTCTGATAGTAGTTTGTATTTCTGTGGGATCAGTGGTGCTATCCCCTTTATCATTTTTTATTGTGTCTATTTGATTCTTCTCTCTTTTCTTCTTTATTAGTCTGGTTACCAGTCTATGTATTTTGTTTATCTTTTCAAAAAACCAGCTCCTGGATTCACTGATTTTTTGGAGGGTTTTTCATGTCTCTATCTCCTTCAGTTCTGCTCTGATCTTAGTTATTTCTTGTCTTCTGCTAGCTTTTGAATTTGTTTGCTCTTGCTTGTCTAGTTCTTTTAATTGTGATGTTAGGGTGTTGATTTTAGATCTTTCCTGCTTTCTCCTGTGGGCATTTAGTGCTATAAATTTCCCTCTAAACACTGCTTTAGCTGTGTCCCGGAGATTCTGGTATGTTGTGTCTTTGTTCTCATTGGTTTCAAAGAACGTACTTATTTCTGCCATAATTTCATTATTTACTCCATAGTCATTCAGGAGCAGATTGTTCAGTTTCCATGTAGTTGTGTGGTTTTGTGTGAGTTTCTTAATCTTGAGTTCTAATTTGATTGCACTGTGGTCTGAAAGACTGTTTTCATTATTTCCGTTCTTTTGCATTTGCTGAGGAGTTTTTACTTCCAATTATGTGGTCAATTTTAGAATAAGTGCAATGTTGTGGCACTGAGAAGAATGTATATTCTGTTGATTTGGGGTGGAGAGTTCTGTAGATGCCTATTAGTTCCATTTGATCCAGAGCTGAGTTCAAGTCCTGAATATCCTTGTTAAGTTTCTGTCCCACTATTATTGTGTGGGAGTCTAAGTCTCCTTGTAGGTCTCCAAGAACTTGCCTTATGAATCTGGGTGCTCCTGTATTATAATGCCCTTGTTTGTCTTTTTTGATCTTTGTTAGTTTAAAGTCTGTTTTGTCAGAGACTAGAATTGCAACTCCTGATTTCTTTTTTCTTTTCTTGCTTTCCATTTCCTTGGTAAAATTTCCTCCATCTCTTTATTTTGAGTCTATGTGTGTCTTTGCATGTGAGATGGGTCTCCTGAATACAGCACACTGATGGGTCTTGACTCTTTATCCAATTTGCCAGTCTGTGTCTTTTAATTGGGGCATTTAGCCCATGTTATGTGTGAATTTGATTCTGTTATTATGACGCTAGCTGGTTATTTTGCCCGTTAGTTGATGCAGTTTTTTCAGAGTATTGATAGTCTTTAGAATTTGGTATATTTTTGCAGTGACTGGTACCAGTTTTTCCTTTCCATATTTAGTGTTTCCTTCAGGAGCTTGTAAGACAGGCCTGGTGGTGACAAAAATCTCTCAGCATTTTGCTTGTCTGTAAATGATTTTATTTCTCCTTTACTTATGAAGCTTAGTTTGCCTGGATACGAAATTCTGGGTTGAAAATTTTTTTCTTTAGGAATGTTGAATATTGGCCCCCACTCTCTTCTGGCTTATAGGGTTTCTGCAGAGAGATCCACTGCTAGTCTGATGGGCTTCCCTTTGTGGATAACCCAACCTTTCTCTCTGGCTGCCCTTAACAGTTTTTCCTTCATTTCAACCTTGGTGAATCTGATGATTATGTGTCTTGGAGTTGCTCTTCTCGAGGAGTATTTTTGTGGTGTTCTCTGTATTCCCCGAATTTGAATGTTGGCCCATCTTGCTAGACTGGGAAAGTTCTCCTGGATAATATCCTGAAGAATGTTTTCCAGCTTGGTTCCATTCTCTCCATCACTTTCAGTTACACCAATCAAATGTAGATTTGGTCTTATCACACAGTCCCATATTCCTTGGAGGCTTTGTTCGTTCCTTTTCATTCTTTTTTCTCTAATTTTGTCTTCATGCTTTTTTTCATTAAGTTGATCTTCAGTCTCTGATGTCCTTTCTTCCACTTGATCAATTCAACGATTGATACTTGTGTATGCTTCACAAAGTTCTCGTGCTGTGTTTTTCAGCTCCATCAGGTCATTTATGTTCTTCTCTAAACTGGTTATTCTAGTTAGCAATTCATCTAACCTTTTTTCAAGGTTCTTAGCTTCCTTGCATTGGGTTAGAACATGCTCCTTTAGCTCAGAGGAGTTTGCTATTACCCACCTTCTGAAGCCTACTTCTGTCAATTCGTCAAACTCATTCTCTGTCCATTTTTGTTCTCTTGCTGGTGAGGAGTTGTGATCCATTGGAGGAGAAGAGGCATTCTGGATTTCGGAATTTTCAGCCTTTTGGAGCTGTTTTTTTTTTTTTTTTTTTTTTTTTTTTCTCATCTTCATGGATTTATCTACCTTTGGTCTTTGATATTGGTGACCTTTGGATGGGGTTTTTGAGTGAACGTCCTTTTTGTTGATGTTTATGCAATTCCTTTCTCTTTGTTATTTTTCCTTCTAACAGTCAGGCCCCTCTGCTGCACATCTGCTAGAGTTTGCTAGACACTTCTTTGCCTGGATATCACCAGTGGAGGCCGCAGAACAGCTAAGATTGCTGCCTGTTCCTTTCTCTGGAAGCTTCATCCCAGAGAGGCCTTCACAAGATGCCAGCCGGAGCTCTCCTGTATGAGGTGTCTGTCGACCCCTGCTAGGAGGTGTCTCCCAGTCAGGAGGCACAGGGGTCAGGGACCCACTTGAGGAGGCAGTCTGTCCCTTAGCAAAGCTCAAGTACTATGCTGGGAGATCCACTGCTCTCTTCAGAGCTGTCAGGCAGGAATGTTTAAGTCTGCTGAAGCTGTGCCCACAGCCGCCCCTTCCCTGAGGTGCTCTGCCCCAGGGAGATGGGAGTTTCATCTATAAACCCGTGACTGGGGCTGCTGCCTTTCTTTCAGAGATGCTTTGCCCAGAGAGGAGGAATCTAGAGAGGAAGTCTGGCTACAGTGGCTTTGCTGAACTATGGTGGGTTCTGCCCAGTTCAAACTTCCCTGTGGCTTTGTTTACCTGTGAGGGGAAAACTGCCTACTCAAGCCTCAGTAATGGTGGAGTGCCCACCCCCCAACCCCCCAACCCCACCAAGCTCGAGCATCCCAGGTCAACTTAAGACCGCTGTGCTGGCAGAGAGAATTTCAAGCCAGTGGATCTTAGCTTGCTGGACTCTGTGGGGGTGGGATCCATGGAGCAAGACCACTTGGGCTCCATGGCTTCAGCCCCCTTTCCAAGGGAGTGAACGGTTCTGTGTCAGTGATGTTCTGGGGACCACTAGGTTATGAAAAAAAAAAAAAGACTCCTGCAGCTAGCTCTGTGTCTGCTCAAATTGCTGCACAGTTTTGTGCTTGACACCCAGGGTCCTGGTGGTGTAGGCACCTGAGGGAATCTCCTAGTCTGCAGGTTGTGAAGACCACGGGAAAAGCATAGTATCTGGGCTGGAGTACACCATTCCTCATGGCACAGTCCCTTGTGGCTTCCCTTGGCTAGGGGAGGGAGTTCCCCTACCCCTTGTGCTTCCTTGGTGAGGTGATGCCCCATCCTCCTTTGGCTCACCCTCTGTGGGTTGCACCCACTGTCCAACCAGTCCCAGTGAGCCGAGTACCTTGGTTGGAAATGCAGAAATAATCTGCCTTCTGCATTGATCTCACTGGGAGCTACAGACCAGAGCTGTTCCTTTTTGGCCATCCTGCCATCCACTCCCTCATTTGAATTTCTGACACATCAAAACCCCCTTTCCTTCTTCCTTAGAAATCAACCACCTGGACGCATTCCAGAAATGATACTGAAACCTCTTTAATATAGGGGTGATTTCATTAGAATGATCTGAGTCAGGCTTATTTTACTGTGAGCTGTTCCACCAAATGTTGAAGTTTGGTAAAATCAAATTATTACACAAAGTTTAATGAATGCGATAGCAAGAATCACTTGGCACAGTGCAGAACACAGCCCCTCTGAGCCTTCCTGGTTTCAGAAACTACTTAATGCTAGCAAAAATGTGATAACACCCACTCTGATGCCCAGTCTATGCAGCTACCATCAGTACCCACCATGGCTCAGCACTGAGCTCAATGTTTCTATTAATTATTTCCATCTGGCCACAAAACTACATTTTAAGGCTAAGAAGCCTAAGCCAAGCATTTTGTTAGCTCATATCCCAGCCTAGCATCCAGATCTAATTTCTCCTCTTCTCGGACATCCCTGTGGTCAGAGCCTTGCTCTAAGCAAGTAACCTCTTTGTCCATCATTTATTGTCTGTTTCAGATTAAAAGTTTGGGGCTACTTCTGTTTCTGGTTGTTAAAGGTTAACACCTCTGAAACTGCACCTCATTAAACTTTTAATATCCTGCCATGGCCTCCCCTTTGGGGCTGATCTTTAACTCTCAGACACTTATAGAAATATATACATTTAATAGTCTTATCACTTTTGAAATGCAAAGGAGTTAATGCGACTTATTTTCTTGTTATTCATGTCTTTTTTTTTTTTTTTTAACACCATATGGTTTAATGCACCATATGGTTGCCTTTTACAATGGGTCAATCATGACTCCTTACAATGTCTCTCAGAAGCCACTGAGACAATGGTGGGGCAGCCTCCTTCTCGTTCTTCTTCCTGCTCTCCCTGAGAGATGGACTCTCAATAAGATGTCTCAGAAGCTGGACTGGCCTAACTAGGTGAGTGCATCTGCTCTGCTATGCCCTAAACTCTGCCCATTTGACTTTCATCTGCCCCCATTAGATCCTGCTGCTGATCGAGAATGATTTAAAATTCTGGACAGAGTCTCAGGAGACCAAGTCCAAGGCCAACTTTGATGATGGCTGCCTCATGTGCTTCTGAAGACTTCCTTTTGCATCTTTCCAAGTTGTCACCCTTTTCCCAAATCCTACACTGCAATCTTGTAACTTCCCTTGAGCCTTCTGTGGTAGCCCTTGAACTTCTTCTACTATAGCGGGTTCCCATTTTAAGCAGGGACTGGTCTCTTGGGTCTTGGCATCTAGGCAGGGCCTGGGGCTGCCAGAGGGAGAGCCCTCTCACCTGAGAGTCTTTCTATCTATTTCCCATCTCCTTCCTTTCCCACATTCTATCATCTAGCTGGAGGCCATCCACCCAGCAGCAGCTCTCCCCTCCTGAAGGCCTGTCCATTTTCCTGGGTCTTGTTCATGGACTATCCATGGATCTCCCATCCCCAGGGTCTTCCTGCCAACCAAGTCCTACTCAAGACCCAATCCCTAGTCATGGCTATCTGCTTGTCACTGGCCTGTGCCTCCTGTCACCACTTCCAGACACACAACTGCCCACCTGGTAGAAGAATCTTCCTCATCTCCAGCTGACTCTGCCTCCAAACACCAGTCTACCTGTGGATGCATCTATCCTCAGCCACTCTCTGTCCTGCTTCTCTCATAGCCTTCCCAGCTCCTGTTCTGACAGCTGTTTGGGAAGGATACGCTCTCAAATCCTGAAGGGCACAAGAGCTCTCTTTGTGTGGCCTAAAGTCCTAAAAGAAAGACCCATCCTATATCTGAATTGAGGGGAATGTACACTATTTGGAACTTGCCCCATCATTACATCTGATCTGGAAGTGCTAACAGACCTTAGGAAAAGGGAGTTACCCCAAGACTACAAGAGAACAGAGTGCTGTATTTCCCTATTCCACCTCTGACCATCGTCACCACATTAGAGATTCTTCATGGCATCTTGCAAGTACACTCATGATTAAAACAGAATGGTGAAACCACATCAATGTCTAATGCATGATCATTAGACCTTTGATTTTAGACTGCCGTGCCAGGTATGGGGAGGAAGGGTTGGAGTGTTTCCTCTCTGGTGTCAGAACGGACCTGCACTATGATAAACATTTCCAGACACCAGATTTACTGCCACCGTGCCTGGTCCTGTGCTTGACACATCATAAGGGCTTTTGGGTGTTGACTGAAATGGGTTACAAGTAACAGGAAGCTGGGTAAACATATTCAGAGAGGGACACACAAAGAAAGGCAGAGTGAGAGGGGTTGTCCAGGCTGTGGCTAAGAGGGAGGGAATGTTGCCTCAGTGTCTTAAGGAGTTTAGAAGCAAGTCATTGAGCAATGTTGACCTCCCAGGAAGAGGTGAACCTGGGAAGTAGTAAGAATGCCAGTCAGAGACCAAAGGCCATCACTGTTAGGTGGTGAGAAGGCACTTTCGTTTCCCAGGATTGCTGTAACCAACGGCCACAAACTGGGTGCCTGAAAACAATCGAAATCCATTGTCTGGCAGTTGTGGAGAGAAGTCTGAAATCAAGGTGTCCATGGGGTTGGTCCTATTGGGGGCCTAGAGATCTTCCCCACCCCTCTCTGCTAGAAGCTGCTGGTTTTCTGGCTCTCCGTAGCATTTCCACCTTGTGGACTCATCTACCATCTTCACGCAGTGTTCCCTGCATCTGTCTTTATATCACCTGCCCTCTGAGTGAGCATGTCTCTGTGTTCAAATGTCCCTCTCCTTATGAGAACACCAGCCAGTGGATTAGAGCCTACCTATGCTAATCCAATAAGGCCTATCTTCATTTGTTTACACCTCAAAGAACCTATTTCCAAATCAACTCACATTCTGCAGTTCTGGTTGTACATAAACATTTGAGAAAACACTATTCAATTCAGTACAGAAGAAGGCCGAGTTTGAGTGGAGTCTTAAGGACATCTTCAGTTTCTAAAGGAACATCAATGACAAGACACAGCATCAAATCCCATAGCCGACAGAGAGGATGAGAGAGGGTGTTGTCTCAAGCCCTGGGGCAGAAGAACAGGCCAGGCCGAACAGATGGGACACGTTTGAATCTAAAATTGCAAATTCCTCAATAAGTGATACAGATCATACTAATTTACCTCCATATGCAGCGAAGTCGGAATCAACATTTCGGGTCCTGAGGGAATCTTTGCCAACATGACGACTTTAATGAGCCGGGAGTCAAGGGTTATTCTAACGAGAATATAAAAAAAAAAATACATTCACCAATGCTTCAATGTTTTGTTCTCTAACCAAAACCAAACAAGCACACAAGCAAAACTGAATGGAAGGTGGGAAGGTGTTACCCAAAACCATGGTGAAGGCTGCCATAGCTGTGTTTTCCCCAAGAGGCCAGCATCCACATCCACACTCAGCTGTCAGCTCTGCCTCAAAAGTGGAGAGTCAAGGTTCCATTACTTTTCAGCTAGTGTGCAAAAAAGAATGTTAATTGTGAAATGAATATAATTGTTCTAAGTCACTATTCTGAGACTAACAAAAGAAATCAGGAATGGTGAGTGTGACACCAGGCTGTCTTGGAGGGATGCTGACAGATTCTAGTGACCCCTCTCCTCTCCCTGCAGCGCACAGCACATGCACAGAGCCGATCCTTGTGCATCGACAATCGACAGCACATCCTGCTCCGCAGGAGAAGTGGAGGAAGGTGGGGCCACGTGTCTGCAGAAATGGGAGGGCTGACAGAATCAGTGTTCTAGAGGGTCCTCAGAGCTCATCCCGTGTGCATTAATAAACATTCTCCCATTGTTGAGGGCAATCCCCATCCTTTTCCCTGACCTCCCCTGAGATCCTGCATGCCCACTTCTTTCCTGCTACCACTTAAGGAACTGCAGGTCATTTCTCCCAGCCCATTAGCAGTCGAGAGTGTGGATTCTGCAATCAAAACACAGCACAGGCAGGGCACGGTGGCTTACTCCTGTAATCCCAGCATGCTGAAAGACCAAGGTTGGAGGATCACTTGAACCCACGAGACAAACCTGGACAACATAGCAAGACTTCATCTCTATAAGACATTAAACTAATATAAATAAATAAATAAATAGCCGAGCATGGTGACAACATACCTGTTGTCCCAGCTACTCAAGAGGCTGAGGCAAGAGGATCACTTGAACTCTGGAAGTAAAGGCTGTAGTGAGCCATGTTTGCACCACTACACTCCTGCCTGGGTGACAATGAGAACCTGTCTCAAAAAAAGAAAAAAAAAAGATCACACGGCACAGGTGCTCTGACATTTAGCAGCAAAGTGACCTGGGCCTACTCACTCATAGTCTTGCCTCAGTTTTCTCATGTGTAAAGTGCAAGAATAATGATAGTTTATGCCCAAATTCTGATGCTAACATATTTCAGCATGAGGAAAATACTGTAATTTCTATTTTTCAGTCTAGAAAACTGAAACGCAAACAGGTTGGATAGGTGGACCACTGGACTTCTGAGGATTCATTCTTCTCACAGGGCCATTTTCCTCATCCCTTGATTAAAATGGCCTCCTGTCTGCAAATTGTCTTTTGTATGAACATTCAAAATTAATTCTAAGGACATTGCCTCTGGGGCTGCCTTTGTGTGCTAAATTACAGCCCATCATTACTCTGTAAATAAGAACGCAACACCCACCAGCTTGAGCTTCCTATAGGAACAGTTCTACAACATCCTCACAGCAAACTTTTGAAGTTGAGGCTCTTCAATATCCTTTTGACAGTTTAAAAAACAGAGACATAAATAGTCCAAAGACTCTCTCCACACACACAGAGCTAACAGATGGCAGAGCTGGGATTTGAACCTATGAAGTCTGAGTCCAGGACCCCAGCTCTAATTATTACCTCTATGGGACTGTCAGTAGCCTGGGGATCAGAGTCACTGCATCACTGTCTCGTGTCTCCAATGCTTATCCTTTAAGAAGTATGTATAAATGCTTATTGAATGAATGAATGCAATTGTCATAATATACCATCTCATATAATCTTACATCAGTTTTATCAGGACAGGACCATGCACAAGCATGGACAATAATTTTCCTTTAGAATAAAAAAAAACTTACATAATTTATCTTTTCTGCCCAGAGCCTAGCCTACCAAGGTCACAGGTATATTTGGAAGGTGCTCAGTGTATGTTTGTTGAATGGCTGAATGACTGCACCATTTATGTTAGTTTATATTGGTTGGTAGATTAGTTTGTTAGGGCTTCCATAACAAAATACTACACACTGGGCAGCTTAAACAATAGAAATTTATTTTCTGACATTTCTAGAGTCTAGAAGTCCAAGATTAAGGTATTGGCAGGGATGGGAAAGCTTTCACCTTCATAAGATAGTGAAGTTTTAAACTTGGGAGGTAGGCATGTTACTCTCATTTGCTGGACATCAACACTGAGCCTCAGAGAGATGGGGGCGCTGATTCGAAGTCAGGCATCTAGGACATCAACATGAGTCTTCAGAACTTGCAGTGCGACCCTCCTCTCTCTCCTGGGACACCTATGTTCATCTTTTCCTTGGGATGCTCAATCAATAAATATTTATTGAGTACCTTCTTCATGCAATGCATGGTTTGAGGCTCCTATGATTCAGCAGTGAACAAAGAAAATTCCCTGTGCCCTGAAAGGAGAGTTTGTCTGGTTATGGCTCAGGCCCAACTATGGGTCTGACTAAGATTTGTAGGCTAAGAAGAGGGAGGAAAAGAAAGTGGAAATAAGTGGTGCACTTTTTCAGTTTTGCTGAAATTGCTTCATCAGATGCTTCAAACACCATTTCTCCTCAATGGGAAGGATGAAGAGGGAATTTTAGCATCAGTTGGTAAGTAAAGGGTTCAAGAAGCTGGAATTTAGGTAAGGCATTTTTAGGTACTTCTTCCTCTGCATTGCTTTTTATTTTTGGCAATATCAAACTCGTTAGAATCCCAACACCTGCTGTATTAGTTAGAATAGACTATACTAGGCTCCAGTCATAACATAAACCTCAGCATTTCAATGGCTTAACCCAAACTCTTAATGCACATTGGGTGACTCTCCAAGGAAAATGTCCTCCATGCAGTGACTCAGTGATCCAGGCTGCAGTGATCTCCATATGTGGCCTCCATGAGTGGAGTAGCAGGGGGTAGAGGGTTGAGATTTTCACATCAGCTTGTAAATGCTGGAGCCTGGAAGTGACACACAACACTTCTGCTTGCAACCGGTAGGCTACAAGTAGTACCATGGCCCTACCTACCTACCTACAAAGGGAAGCACCTGACTTTTCAGTGACTGGTAAATACTTCTGCTATCACCCCAACCTCTGCTTTGCCCCAGTGCCTTCTCTCTTCAGTTTCCTGTCTTTGGCATATTCTCTACATTCCTGGGCTAACTCCTAGTCATCCTGCGAGATTCAGCCTATGCAACAACTCTTCAAAGAAGTTTTCAATGAACTTCCAGATTTGCTTGGAAGGTCTTTAGGTGCCCATAATAACCATGTTTGTCTCCATCAACTCCAGAACACTGTTTTGCAATGCTCTATTCATATACATATTATATCTTCCCTATCAGATTGCAACTGTTAACATTGAAACAAAACAGTATCTGGCATCAAGCAGATATTCACTAAATGGTTGTTGAATGAATACATGAATGCTATTGACTGCTTAGAATTGCCTCTACAAGGACAAATTTAATAAGTCCCAAACTTAAGGCTGGATTGGGGATTCAGTTGGGAAAACAGTCACCTTACTGGTAGTTTCACATTCTAATCACATTTCCAGGTAAAAGAAAATCATCATTGGCTCTTTATTAAAAATACAGAAAGACACATGCTGCTTAATCCTGCTAACTTTTCCAGGATTGGGTTGCAACTTAATTTTCTAAAATTTATTCATGCCATACAAACATGTACACACATATACACACATGTACATGGACAAGCATATCTACACACATTCTTAGACATCCTAACATGTGCATACACGCAGCACTCTAGCTAAACAGGTAATGTGCTCATCTCCAAAGTAGACGAGGAGAGCTCTACCCCCATACCTTGGCCTGTTTTGCCACCTGTGCCAGGAAGGCCATTCTATCTGTCCCTTTTGACTATAAATACTTTGAACCCAAAGTTTTTTTCTCATTCATTATGCAGAGTTCTTTTCTTTCATGGGGAGATGGAAGTAGCCTGATAAGAAACAAAGGACCCAGGATTAGAATTAGGCAACTCGTGGTGTATGTCTACATTCCACACCCAATTATGACCTTCTAAAACAAGTCACTGCATCCTCTAAATGTCCTCAATGTATAAGCCTCATTGTCCTCATACATAAAATGTAATATCACGGCCTGCCCCATAAGGTTATTTGCTAAGTACCTGATGCTTAGTAGACATGCAATAAAGCATGGGGTACACATGGGCTTAGCAAGTGCAGGTTTTGTAGTGGTGGATGCATGACATAGTGGTGTTTTTACCAGATTCTGAAACCTTAGGGGCAGGATGGAGAGACAGCTTTAAGGTCATCAACTAAAGGGAACTTACATGTCTTGTACAACTTCCTTTAGGATCAGCTTTCTTGCTGGCTTGAATAGGCGGTCAGCAATGCAGAACAAAATATAAATTTTCTCTCTCCTGTATTAGTCAGAGTTCTGTAGAGGGACAGAACTAATAAGATAGATGTATAATACATACGAAAGGGAGTTTATTAAGGAGTGTTGACTCACACGATCACAAGGTGAACTTCTACAATAGGCCATTTGCAAGCTGAGGAGGAAGGAAGACAGTCCAAGTTCCAAAATCTTGAAGGTAAGCAAGCCGACAGTGCAGCCTTCAGTCTGTGGCCAAAGGCCTGAGAGTCCCTGGAAAATCACTGGTGTAACTTCAAGAGTCTAAAAGCTGAAGAACTTGAAGTACAATGTTTGAGGGCAGGAAGCATCCATCATGGGAGAAACATGAAGGCCGGAAGACTCAGCGAGTCTGCTCATTCCACTTCCTTCCGTGTGCTTCATCCCAGCCACGCTGGCAGCTGATTAGATGGTGCCCACCCAGATGGAGGCCTTTCCCCGTTCACTGACTCAAATGTTAATCTCCTTTGGCAACACCCTCACAGACACACCTAGGAACAATAGTTTGCATCCTTCAATCCAGTTAAGTTGCCACTCCGTATTAACCTTCACATCTCCTGAACTGAAAGAAGCAAATAAAGCCAAAATAAACTATTTCTTCAAAACCGGAAAGGTGGGTGTAGGTTTTACCATGAGTCAGGTGGTAGTAACCAGAATCAAGCTGATGTCCACAGACTTGAAATTTCCTTTAGTGGCACTTAGGGAGGAGGAAGAGTGTTAACAACAACCAAGGCAAAAATAGTAAGAAGGACTAAAGAAATAAACCAGCATCATGTGAACAAACCCCCATGGTCCTGGTTTCTAGCTGTCTCAGAAAGGGCCAAAGTGAGCATCGACAGAGTGTAAAAAAGTGAATAAACTGTAGAATCCAGATAATGCTGGTTCTAGCATGAACTGAGTATGTGGCCTTGTGAAAAAAATGACTTAAGTCCTGTTTCTTCATCTAGAAGGTAAAGAGCTCCCCTATCCCTGGGCTGTGGCACCTGGAAGTGTTTTGTGGATA
Source organism: Theropithecus gelada (assembly GCF_003255815.1). NCBI lineage: Eukaryota > Metazoa > Chordata > Mammalia > Primates > Cercopithecidae > Theropithecus > Theropithecus gelada. The sequence goes on along the minus strand of NC_037675.1, from coordinate 99,158,919 downwards.
CTTCACACACAGCAGCTGGTCAGTGTGCATGTGTCCTCCGCAGTTCAGTGCGTGCTGGTGCACAGGACAGTGGGAGTGGCCTTAGGATTACTTAAGAAGCTTTTTCTAACTGAAAGATTCGACTTTAGTCCACTGTGCATTAGGAAAAAGCTCCTTCTGTTATACTGGTGGGTGCCCTGGCAGTGACAATATTCTCCTACAAATAGGGAGGCCATTAAATGTATTGTTCATACAGGGACACTCTAGATAATAAAAGTGAGGAGGAGGACAGGTTACTGATGATCGCACTGATGCAAAAAGCAAATGACTTGTGCGGTCATCCTCACTAAAGAGATGTAAAATGATCACTGCAGAGTCTTCCCCCAAACTCACACTGCCACTGCATCTCCTGCCCCAAGAACCATCTCTATTGCAGCTGACTCAACTCCTCAAAGCCACAATAGGCACCCCTAAGCCAAGCCTGCCAGCACCCACAATGACCTACATCAGGGTCCTTTCCCATTCTGTTACGACTGGCCGTTCCTCTGCCTTGCCCACTAGGCTCTAAGCTCCATAAGGTCACTTCTTGCGTCCCTGCACACTCTTGTCCTTAGCACTGGGTTTAGGAGCTGGTACACAGGGATATTCCCAAATTGGGAGGATTTGTCATTTATGCTCTTTACTCTGCCTTTACCAAACACATGTGAGAAAGGACTAAAGGCAAATTGAACATTTTTTATGACTTTCAAATAGTCTCAAATGTGCACAGGTAGGCATGTATCCAAGCAGTTGTGATCAGTGCTGGGGACACTATGATGAGTGTGTCACCATTCCTGCTGGTAAGGAATCCAGAGTCCTATACAGGAAATACCTACAGGAAGCTGACAAGAGCAGATGGAAGCCTGGGCTAGGGTGGTAGAGTAGGATGGTGACACATAAACAGATTGGGGTGTGCTTTGAAGGTAAAACCAGCAGGACTTACTGATGGACCAGATGAGGGAGTTTATGGGACGAGAAGAGACAAGTTTAACTTCCAGACTTGGGGCCTGATCAAATGGGCACATGGTGGAGCCATGGGCCAAGATGGGGAAGAACTGACATGAGACAGGCTTGGGAGAAGAAGTATGGTCATGGGAGGGAATCAAGAGTTTTGCTTTGGCCACGTTAGGTTGGAGATGGTCCATCAGCCAACCAAATGCAGATGCCAGGCATGCCCATGGGATGAGTCTGGAATTCAGAGAAGAGATCTTCCTATATACCAGGCCCTAGCAACATGCCTACAATGTCATCTGCTCTAGTTTAAGCCACACCTCGCTAATTTTAGATCCCCACCATTTCGTGTTATCATCTTCAGGCCTTTATACAGTCCTTGCTTTCTGAAGGCTTTTATGTCTCAGAGGAGGCATTGCCTTTTCCAGGTAGCCTTCTCTGATGCCCTAGGTTTAGTCACATGCCCTTACTTGGCGGCCTCACAAGACGCCACTCTTGGCTTCTCTGGCATTTATTACACTAAAATGTAATTGTCTGCTTCTCTATGTTTCTCATTCCATGTCAAGTGTCTTGGGAATAGAATTGTCTTCTCTCTCTCTCTCTCTATAAGCAAATGTAAGACATGGCAATGTGGAGATGGTCTGAGAATGTCTGCTGAATGAATGAGCATGACCAGCACGGGAGTGAGGGATGTAGAGACAAGTTGCCACCATGTGGAATCTCTTTAAGCTAAATCACGTGTGTCAAGAACCACTCTTGTCATGAAAAGCAGGCCTGTGTTGACCAAATTTCCAGTACATATGGATTATGACTTTTCCAGTCAAAGTAATTCAGAGACCATGATAAATTAGAGGTTGATAAAAGGCTCCAGTTCAAGATTTATGGCTCTTCCAGAATTCTTTCAAGTTTTCCCAAACTTATAGGGACTGGCCTGTCTCCTATAGCTGAAACATCTGACTCTGGTTAGGATGCTGTCCGCTGGGAGTGAGCCTCAATGTGTGGTGAACTTTTCTGGCCCTGGGAAGCTGGAGCTGGCCCTGGAAGGGGGATGTTCTTAAACATTGGTCCTGCTTGTCCCCTGTGCCCTGGATTCTTGACCAGCTGGGCCTATAGCCCACAAAGTTAGGACCTCGGCTGTGACATTTCTGGGGACTTTCTGAGACCCGCAGGAGTTTTGTCTAGCAGAAAAACAAATATGTGTGCGTGTGTGTGTGTGTGTGTGTGCGCGCATGCGTGTGTGTTTTGAGGTTGCTGATCCATAAACTGTGGCTAATGTCTTCTATCTTACAGAAGCAACACAAGAATTTGGAATAAAGTTTATAAAGAACCAAGGCCAGGATGGTCTCTCTTCTCTGCTAGTAGTAACTGTGTGAGGTTGATAAAGTTGCTTTGGGTCTGAACTTGACCTGTGATTCTAAATTCTATCGATAGTTTATAAGTCCTGTCAGTAGTTCTTGAGCACCTGCCATGTGTTAGGCACTGTCCTCATTTCTGGACAAACAGAAGTCAACAGGATCACCATACTTCCTGCTTTGGTGTGGTCAAAATACCATTGAGGGGTGAGGAAACAGACAGTAAATATCAAGCACATACCACTTATGTGAATTCCTTAAGAGAGGTGAGTGCTGTGGAACGTGAGCCAAGGCATGGTGGTAGAGAGTGACAAGTGATGAGGTCACAGGTATAGGAGGCAGCTTCCTGAGGGCAGCTGGACATCTGAGCTGAAGCCAAATGACGAGAGGGGCCATCCAATTGCAGACCTCAGAAAGGGGCAGCTTGGGAAGACAGAGAGAGAGAGAGAGAGAGAGACTTTGTCCTTTAGATATAGTCTGGCTCTATTACCCAGATTGGAGTGCAGAGGTGTGATCTAGGCTAATTGCAACCTATGCCTCCCAGGCTCAAGCCATCCTCACACCTCAGCCTCCTCAGTAGCTGGGACTATGGGCACGCACCCCACACCCAGCTATTTTGTTGTATTTTTTTCTAAGAGACCTTTTTTTGCCATGGTGTCCACGCTGGTCTCAGACTCCTGGGCTCAAAGGATCCACCTGCCTCTGCTTCACTAAGTCCTGGGATTACAGATGTGAGCTACCGCACTCAGCCACAAATCCATTCTTCAGAAAGCTTCCACAATGGTTTGTCTTGATAAAAAAAAAAAAAAAAAAAAAAACTGGCTGTGGGAGTGACAGTTCACAGGTTTCATATTCACTTCCTCACACAGCCTTGGCCCAGTTCCAGCAGAGGCTGTGGAAGTCATTTCTCCTCCACCAGGGAGGTCCCGGATACATGACAAGTATTGCTGAACCATCTGGTGCCAGAGCAGCGAGCCCCTCTTACCTTTGCCACCATCTCCCTGCATCTCTGACTCCAACATTCAAGTGTTTCTTTAGAAGAGAAGAACTCATCTGCCTGCCTTTAGAATGAGAAACTCCTTTTGCTGGCTGTTAAGGGAATAACATTTTCATGGCAATTCCTTAGCTCCTGAGATATACAGAAGCAGAAGACTTCTCTTGGAGAGGCAATCTGAGAATCCTGATCCCATTAGCAACCCAATGTCCACCTCAGTCATCTCCCATGTAAAGCAGGAAGCACCTTGCATCTCTCTGTTGAAAGGGTGCTCATCACCTGGTCGACAGCCTCTTTGATCTTGATACAAAATCCAGATTATGGGAAAATCTTGCCTTCCTTGCCCTTTAATCCTCCCAGTGTGCTCAGTTCGGCCACTCTTGGCTGCATACTATAAGGCTAATCTTCCAGAAAGAGGCTGTTTAGGAGACTCTGCCCTCCATGCTAAGGCATCCTCCCTTCCCTTCCATATCACAGGACATGGCCTGGTGCATCCTCTCTGACTATAGACAGGCTCCTCTGAGGTCTTCCCATATTTTGCTTTTACTCCTGTTCAAGGGCATAGCCCTGAAGCAAAGATAAACCTCAGAGCTGTTCAACCAGCACTGTTCAGGGATTCACCTGTCTTGGCTTTGACCTCATTTTTTTATTAATGCAACCTACAGCCACTCTGGAGTTTTTAGTGAGTCACATCTCACCTTCCCAATTGGGAAGAGAATGTTAAATAATATTGTATCAATTCATGATAACAACATCATGCAGTTTCTAAATAGCAACCATCAGGACCCAGCCTCAATCTAGGGCTCGCTCGCTCCACAACCTCCCTTTTCTTCTTTGCTTTCAACAGTAAGCCTGTGTCCTTCTCCTGTTAGATATGCTTCCTCAAGGGCCTTTCTCTGATCTCGGGACAACTCGGGCCTTTGTAACAACAGCTTCTCTTTGATCCCTTTTCCATCCCAAGGGAAGGCCTTTCAGCTTGAAGGATTTCACTGCTGACCATGAAGAAATCTTTCAGGCCACCAGGTGATAAAGGAGAAGGGCAAATACCATGACCTCTTGGCCCCTCGTCCTCTGCACTGGATCCTACTCAACTTTCCCTGCACACTTGCAGGGGAGCAAGCACTGTTCTAAGCTATGTACCTGAGTCATTAGCATATTTGTCCTTGGTATGGCTCCATGAGTGTAACTACTGTTTCTTGGCTCTGTGTTTGCAAAAACTCAGACCCAAGTAAACAGCCTTGTTCATCGTCCCACATCTGGGAAATGAAATTGCCTGATTTGAACCCAGGCAGTCTGAATCCTGAACCCATGTTCTTTCCTCGAAAAGACAAACTTCTAGAAGCTTCTGAAGTCCAGAAGCCCTCATCACTGGGTCCTGGCTCTCTCACTGGGTGGTACCCTGAAGGCCTGTTACTCCCCACCTTTGACCTCCTAAGGACTTAGCCCAATAAACCCCTTCCCATCCAGTGCCTTCCAAGGTTGTGCAGACCCCTCCTTCCCCTACTGTTAGCAAGGTTGCTCTCCTGGTCTAACCTGACCTGGACCCCAGAATCCTGTCTATAGATAAGGTAGGATCGATCAGGCCAGGGAGCATAGACTCGTTAACTCAGGACTTGATGACGATGACAGAGGCTATATGCTGAGAAACTAAGACCACCCTCAGGAAGGAAAACTCAATGCAGTCATTGTACATGAAAGCCCTTTAGGGTCCCCTGGGTCCTGAATTCTATCTTTGGGGGTCCATGTCTAAGAATATAAGCCAGGATCCATTAAAGTGTTAATCACTTCTGGGCCATCCATCCCTGTGTCTGTCCACTGCTCTGAAAGCCATCCTTCCTTCTTCTGACTTAGCCACTCCTCCCAATAAAGGCAAAATATTCCCTTAGAGACTAATCTCAGCAACATGAAGCGACACAAAAACTAACCATTTAAACTTATATAGTACCCCCATAGGAAGCAGCTCCCAGCCTCTTGAAATTTGGATTCAAGCTGCTATCACTTCTGTATGCTCATGTTGGAACACAGAAAGGTGGACATGATTGAAATTTGCATTTAAATAGAAATGGTTAAAGGTAAAGGCCCAATGTTTAGAGAAATGAGAGTATCCATTTTTCTAAGAAGGAAGCTGAGTATTATTGTAGACCATTAAAGTGTCACTGAGCCAAAATATGTTTAGAAATATTAGATGCTGGTACTGCACACAGAGTGGAGACTGGCATTTGGAAATGACTCCACACCATGAATGAATCTAAGTGAACCCTGCATCAAGCACGATTGCTTATAATGTGTCTGCCACCATTACCTAATTCCAGCCCTGTTCACTAAGCAGTAGAAGTTCTATTAGACAGTGTTCTGCTACTTTTCTATTGTGATAAATGCCGGAACTGGTTCATCAGCATACAACTTGGCAACACAGTCCATCTTCCATAGGATACACTAGAGAGACCTGAAAATGTTTGGCTGAGGTTTTACCAAAAATGTCATGTGGAATTCATCCACAGTACATGAGCAGTTAATGAGCCAAAAGGAAAGAGAGCTTAAGGATGTAGAAAATGTTGTCTGCCCTTAGCAGTCTGGACAATTGTATCCACTCTACAGCGGTATTAGGAAACTCCCAGATATTCATCACTAATAGCATCTGATCATTATCCCTTTCTCATGCCCCAAGTCCATCATGAGGCCAACGAGGTTCTATTCCTTGACTTCTCACTCCAAAACTCAGCCCGATGACCATTCTTATCACCAGGTCAGAAGGCTACGGAGAACTGAAGGGTCTTCACATGCAAACAAATGCTTTACCTGGAAGTGAGCCATATTTCCTTAGTTCACAACACATTGGTGAAAGCTGTTGCAGAGTTCCTGAAACAGACTTACCCTGTGCCCAGAAGTTGGAGACAAGGAAATATTAGGTGAGCAGCACCTGCAGCTACACATCACCTTTCTGTAGTTGCTGTCAGGTGAGGAGAAAGTGGGGAAGTTCCCTATGAGGGAAGGCAAATGTTATCTTAAAAGTTATGCTTGGGATTGTCTTAGGCCATTCAGGCTGCTGTAACAGAATACCATAGACTGGGAGGTCTATAACTGACAGCAACCTATTCCTCACAGTTCTGCACCCTGAGAAGTTCAAGATCAAAGTACTGGCACTTACAGTGTCTGGTGGGGGCCTGTTTCCTGGTTCATAGATGGCCGTCTTCTCACTGTATCCTCACATGGCAAAATGGGCAAACAAGCTCTCTGGGGTCCCTTTGATAATCTCATTCTTGAAGACTCTGCCCTCATGACTTAATCTCCTCCCAAAGTCCCCCCTCCAAATATCCTCACACTGGGGGCTACGATTTCAACATATGAACTTGCAGGAACACAAACATTTTGTTTATAGCAAGGAAGAAGGGCTGAGATAGAGAAACAAAAACACAACCACAAAAGAAATTGAGTCTATGTCAGCTTGGAAGTATTGAGAAAGAGTACAGGCTGGAGACAAGGTTCATAGCTGAGACAACTTGGAGAGCAGAGGGAGAGTAGGTGAACAGCTGAGGCTGAAACATTTGGAATCTAAATCCCGCAAACTGCATGTGGAGACGTTTAACATTACGAAGAGGCATGATGCCTCATGAGTCAGAGATAGCCCCTTAGGAGAATTAAGTTGAACCAGAAAGCAGGCTAGAATACCATGCTATCAGGTGTGGTGGTTGTAATTTTAGGAAAGTATTTGTTAGTTTAAACAAATAAACATTGTGCAAAATACATAAAACATAACAGAGATCACATGAAGAGTTCATGCACCCCAAGTGCTTGGTCTGTTTTCTGGCTATCACACCACTATTTTTTTTTTTTTTTTTTTTTTTGAGACGGAGTCTCGCGCTGTGTCACCCAGGCTGGAGTGCAGTGGCGCGATCTCGGCTCACTGCAAGCTCCGCCTCCCAGGTTCAGGCCATTCTCCTGCCTCAGCCTCCGAGTAGCTGGGACTACAGGCGCCCGCCACCACGCCCGGCTAGTTTTTTGTATTTTTAGTAGAGACGGGGTTTCACCATGTTAGCCAGGATGGTCTCGATCTCCTGACCTCGTGATCCGCCCGCCTCGGCCTCCCAAAGTGCTGGGATTACAGGCTTGAGCCACCACGCCCGGCCCACACCACTATTTATAAAGTGAATAATTATTAGCTCATTCATTCCACAGATGTTTTTAAGAGCTTTATTATTAGAGCTTAGAACAATGGCTAATGTATACTAGGTGTTTAACAAAGGTTTGTGGATGGGCTTAATGAACAGCTCTGTCCTCTGAGCCAAATGCTGTACTCTCTGCAGAGAAAGAAATGAAGCTGACAGCAGGCATCATTTCAGCCTCCAGGAGCTTACACACAGACCCACATCACAACGAACCAAATTACAGTGGGATCAAGGCTGACACGTGGCATGATAATGGTCAAATCTGCTTACTTTATGCTAGATACTCTTTTAAATGCCTTACCCATATTAATGTATTTAATCCTCAAAATCGCTATCCGAGATGAGAATGAGATATAGATCCACAATATAGATGTGGCTCAGTGTACCTAATTATCATGCCTAAGGCCACAGAAGTAGCAAAAGGATGTGCCAGGATTTAAACCAAGGTGCCTGGCTCCAGTGCCCACAACTATAATAAAAACATTATAGAGGTGCCAAGGAAGAAGTTGTTATTTCTGCAGAGAATGAGAGCTGATGCACTATCTGGGAAAATATCTCTTTGGAGATGTTATTTAACCTGGGCCTTGAAGAATAAGTAAATGTGCATCAATAGAATTGAGAAGGCATAGTCCGAGGAAATCATATCTAGAGGACCTGGGAGTTGGTATCATTTTAGCAGATTCTGAGTCCTTACAGCAAGGACTATCTCTGTTATTTGGTGTCTCTGATCCCAGTATAGTCTGTGATTAGCACACAACCATATTTTATTGAATCTAAGATATCATCAATTGTAAGATGAAACAATATCTTAAGTACCACCAATAAAAAAGTAGGAAAAAAAGAACATTGATAATAAAACCACAGCACAATTCTTTCTTATTACTTAGACATTGTATTTCACACTTACAAAAGAAATCCTTTAGATTTAAGTAGATGTAGATTTTCATTATATATAATTCTTGTGATAAAAAGGGAGGTATGGTCTTAATAGTCTTAAAACTTGTTCACAGGTTGCAACTTTCTTGAGTCACTTTTCCAGTTGGAGTCTGTGTTTGTTCCAGAGTGTTTGTTCTTCTGCCATCAAGAATGATGATGATGCAGTGTTGCTTAAAAGAATCCATAAAAGAACAAAGGTTATTGATGCCAGACAATTAAGTTGTCTTTGCAATTATGGACAGCTAGCCTATTTTTGACTCCTATTTGGGAATGTTGATAAACCCAACTGGTTCACCACTTTCCACAACTGTTTGAGTCCAGGGATTAAAAAAACAAGCTGTGCCCTTAAATCTTGGTTACCATTATGTCCAGGTTACCATTATCTCTGAGAATCTGCAAGTTGCAATGCAGGTCCTCTGATGTACATATGCATGCAGGCTGTGTCCACTGTGTCATCAGTGCTCCTTGGCATACAGTGTTGAGAATGTGTCCTGGAAGTATGTCATTGATTTTAAGGTACATCTCAATTTCGGAGATGCTAGATTCTGTGCTTTGTAAAATTATTGAAAGATAGAAATAAAAACTGATAAATTTCTGTTGTATAAATAGAAGAATGAGAGTTTGAAAGATCCTGAATGTCAGGGGGGAAAAAAATACTATTTTAGATTTGAATTTGTTCTAAAGAACACAAAGTCTCCAGAAATTATTAGGATGGGAGCACTTGGAATACGCGATGGTAGGATCTGATCTTGATTTTAATATCAAGAACTACTGGAAGGAAAAAGAAAATCCTCAAAACTTGAGAATCCCATTGTCTAAAATAATTAGGGATGTTCATAAAACAAGACGGAGTCTGCTGAGTGGATCATATGGGTCTTCCTCAGGATGAGACACCTGAGGGACTGGCTGAGCATGCACCCAGAATGCTGGTGGGAGTGATTTGCATGTCGCCCTCCTGGAAAGCAGGGGTCAGGTGAGATTCGCCTCCAGGTCCCTTGGAGCCCATGGAGTCTGCATTCAATAAGCAGTGCTGTTGTTGCTTATGTTTCCAGACCCAATAGAGTCTGCGACGATATGCGCACTCCTGGGGCTTTTCCAGGGGCTGTCTAAACACATCCTCAGGACTTTTCCCTGCTGTTTGCAATATCGTAATATTTATGAATTTATAAATGGAGTGACCATGGCCTCATTTGCCAAATCCTGATACAAAGAACAGATTCAGAGGAATCAAAGTCAGACTGAGGGAATTTCAAAGCAAAGACTATACTATTTTAAAAGCTCCACATTCAAATGGGTTTGAAAAGACTTAGGACAATGTATAGTTAAAGGTAGTATTAGCTAACGTTTATTGGTCACTAGTTATGAGCCATAAGTTTAATTATGTCTCAATCTCACGTTAGAAAGTAGATTCAATGATCGTTTTGTCTCACAGAGGAGGAACGTGAGGCTCAGAGTTTAGGAAACTGGTTCCTGGAGCTGGCAAGGGGTGAAGGCTCAATAGGAGCTCAGACTATTGACCCCTGAATTCCAGGTCTGTACTTCTACATGGCATTTTCCAAATTCCCAGCTCTTGTGTTTTCTGGATCTATCACTTATCAGCTCTGTGCCCTCTGGCAAGTTAGTTTACTCCTCTGGCCTCAGTTTCCCCATTTGCAGTGTGGTGGTAGTAAAAACACCTATCTCTTTCCATTGATGTAAAGCTTAAAGAATTGGAAGGGTGTGTAGAACAGTGCCTGGCTTGGGGTAAGTGCTCAGTAATTTGGCTCAGTAAGACAACATACTACATTATTATTGTTAGCCCATCACTCCCTCTGATAATATTTCTAGCTAACAAATGGGCCACAGCCTCTCTCTTCCCCCATGCAGCCTAATTGTCCCAACAGTAGTCCTGCTGATGCTTTCTCTTGGAACTCCAATATTTAAGGTGCTCTCACAATTCACACCTTGAACTATCTAAATCACTTCTTCATTAGTGAACCTGGCCACCTTATGGTGGTATTGAGGTATCATCTTGTGCTTATCATCAGTGCTTGGCTCATCTATCACCAAGAAGCTAAATCTGTCTCTCTTTGTATCATTTGTGAGTTAAGAGTGGTTTTTATATGTTTTAATGATTGGGAAAAATGAACAATATTTACCGACATGTAAAAAATCCAAATCTCAATGTCCACAAAGAAAAATTTATTGGAATGCAGTCATGTCCATTACATATTGTCCATGATGGCTTTCACACTACAGTAGCAGACTTGAGTAGTTGCAACAGGCACCGTATGGTCTGCAAAGCCTCAACTATTTACTATCTAGTCCTTCACGGAGAAAGTTTACTGACCTTTGTCTTGGTCATTAGTAGCAAAGCTAGCCATAGAACCTACACCTCCTCCCTTCACTCTGGAACATACTCTTTATATTAGTTCATTTTCATACTGCTATAAAGAAATACCTGAAACTGGGTAATTTATAAAGAAAAGAGGCTTAATTGACTCGCAGTTCCACAAGGCTTGGGAGACCTCAGGAAACTTACAATCATGGCAGAAGTGGAAGGGGAAGCAAGGCACGTCTTACATGGTGGCAGGGGAGAGAATGAGGGCAGGCGATGCACAAGACATTTATCAACCACCAGATCTTATGAGAACTCACTCACTATCACAAGAACAACAAGGGGGAACATCCACTCCCATGATCCAATCACCGCCCACTAGGTCCCTCCCTAGACATGTGGGAATACAATTCAAGATGAGATTTGGGTGGGAACACAGAGCCAAGCCATATCACTTCTTTATCCCGTCTCCATCCTTACCCCCTAAGGATTATACAGCACAATACTGTGGCCATACAAATTCCTCATTAGTGTTTCCTTGATGACTGACATAAAACTCACTTTTTACAATTGCCTTATTTTTACTTTGGAACCTAGTTTATATATATTCTTTGCATTTAATTGTATTGATCGATTGGTTGATTGTTCTATTTATTACTTGATGCCTCATTTAGTCTATGATTTGGCATGAAGCACTAGGTCTTATTCATTGGGTTCTACTAAGCTGTTTCAATAAGAGTTATTCACATGGGTAGCAGTCTCTAATCTGAATACGGGCTTCTTTCTTTTTGCCTGCTTTGTTGAGATAAACCCAGTCCTGAACTCAGTGCCTCAAAAGGATTTTGATAACGAGATATTCAGACAGTTTCTAACTCCCTTTCCTGGATCTCCTCCCCCAACCCCTTTAGCTATAATTTCTTACCTATTGGGGGTGGGTTAGCAGATATTCAAATGGGGTTCAATGAATAAAAAGACCCTGTGAGAAAGAATTCACCAGGGTAATACATCCATTGCCCTTCCGACTTTTGTAAATTTCATATCTCTTTCAAAATATTGTTCATGTCATTTCTTCCCTACATGAAAAGTAGCCCATATCACATGTAGAACATATCCATTAAAGATTTCTTTAACGTCCACCTACAGAAATGGCATTTTTTTTTTTTACTTGGAAAGACTTCAACGGGTTGCACTGCCAGGGACCAAAAATAAGATTTTAATTGAAATACAGATAAGATAGGAGCCTTTAATTTACCTTCTCCCTAAGCAACAGGACTTTTCTGGCTGCATCTGATAGATGACTTTTCCCCCTTCTTTCTTTTTCAGCCTAAGCTAGAGCAAAATTATCTTATCTTCAGATGAAATATTTTAGGGATTTGGGGATTTTCTGTGCCTCAGGACAAAGGACAGTGTTTGTGAAAAGATCACTGTCCTCTTTTGGAGGCAAATTTCATCCTTATTGAAATTCTGATGTTAGAAAAAGTCTGCCATCTCATTACCATCTTGCATGCCACACATTTTATGTGTGCTTATAGATGGGCACAAGAATATTAGGGGCAAGGGAGAGAAAGAACACAAAGAGATTTCCCCTGCAATCATGTCAGATGAGACATCTTTCTTCACCAACAAAAGTGTTTGTATAAAATGGGATGCTATAAAAGTGAATTATGTTATTCTTACTGGGGGCTCCAAGGAACAATGCATTCTGGACCACGAGATCATTGTCATGACTTTCAGAGTAAATAACACAGATTCCTCTTCTTAGCCTCCTGTCCATGTGCACACGAGTGCTCTCCCTCCTCCATCCAGCCCAGGGCCACCAGCCTCAGGTCTGACGGAACAGCAGGGACTGATAGAGAAAGGCACATAAACCACATGACACAGATTTGCAAGGCCAAAGATAATTGAATTACCTGGTTGTCTGCGGTGATGAATATAAGTCGTAGAAACAGGATGCATAGTCTCCTTTTACTGCATTCCTGGCTGCAGTTCCAGCTCATAGTTTCCATGCTGGCACCAAATGGCCACAACTCCACTATATTGGCCATTTCTGGCTCCAAATGATCTCTCAAAGACTCCTTGAAATACAGCTTTGAAATCACCCTTGCACTTCATAGACACTAGATGATAGGTCGTCACTTCCATATGTGATGCAATTTTACAAAATGTTTCATTTTATGATTGCATGGATTATGTAGACTTTATTAGTTCTGAATTGGGCTTGACTTCAAATAATATCTGTTAATAATCTACGTACTTGTTTTTGTCTTTTGCCCTCCATGGTCAGGCAAATCCTGCCTACTTTTATTTGGTAGTTCCAGCTCCCACTTTCCTGGCTAATATGTGAACACCATGCAAAGAATCATCATCATCAAAAACATATTTGGTCCTTAATTGGACATTGGATAAAGCAGAAAGCATGCTGGGGAAAATCATGGCATATTTGAAAATACACAAGAATTAGTGTCAGAGCTCAATGGGATTTGAGCCCTAGTCACGTCTTCAGAAGACGCTAAAAGTCCCCAGTACCTCACTTCCAAAATGGAAGATATAAAGCTCACCCCAGGGCTTGTAGCTGGGCTGAATGGACTTAATGGTTATATAAGTACCTGGCATAGGCACTGGTACAAGTGACCCACCAACATGAATTCACTCCTTTTTCTGTTTTCAGTGGATGGATTAGCTGAGCCAGAAATTATACCATTTCATTGTCATCCTCCTTTGTTTGTCTATTTGTTCTTCTTCCTAGGAGAATTGAGAGGTTGGGAAGACTGCAATCTGTAAGCTCTGGAAACACAAGAACTACTTGTGTTTACTCATCATTGAGTTTCCAGCACCAGGCCAAGCCTGATGCAAGGTTCTTTTCTATTGAGAGAATGTGAAGATGTACCTTAATGACAAATACTCCCCTATCTCATCAACAGGCCAAAGGAAGAGGCAGGTTCTACAGTCAGTTCTGCCATACTGTGACATCTGTGTTCCTAAAAATCACTCACAATCCCAGGGATTAGAGAGGAAATTAGGCTGGGGCACAATATTCAAACACTTCATCAGGGACACATTTTTAAAACTATATGACCTAATAGAAGAGATACTGCCCTTTTGCACCTGTTAAGTAGTTAATAAATATATGCATGCCACAATAAATACAACACTTTCTTTGAGAAAGGCCTGAAGCTTGCTTGTGGAAGTGGGCCTGGGAAGTGGGGAGGCTTGTGAGTTACTGTGAAGTGATGGAGGGTGACCTGAGATGGGGAGATAAGTTGTCTCACATTTCTATGTGGCTCCATCTAGCTAGGCATAGTTTTATAATGTCACATTGTTCCTTACAACATCAATCACACTAAACAAACGTGCACTTTCAAAGCAAAGGTTATGGAGGAACTGGCTATATTTTCAATTATTTAAGGGGATTTTCTATGGGAAAACAAGCAGGCTCTTGGTTCTCAGAGGGTGGAGCCCTGGTGAATGGCTAGGCATTAGAGAAGGCAGCTCTGATCTTGACATGAAGCCCACATTGTAACACTTAGAGCTGTCTTGGCCAGGAATTTTCATGGGAGACAGTGGGCACCATATCAGGGGAGAGGTTCAAGCAGTGGGTGGTCACCTGCAAGACAGCTATAAAAGGGAAATTCTCAGTTGACCTCTGAAAGTCTTTCCAAGTATAAATTTTTAAATTCTTGATACTATCAAGAATTTTTAAAATTCCATAAAACATTCACTGTGTCCACAAAATGTTAATTTTCTGGTGTGTGTGTGTGTATGTGTGTGCCTGCGTGTGTGCACACACTGCTGTGCATCTAGGTGTGTGAGCTACTTCTAAGTGAATGGACCATGTTGCATGGGTAGGTACTGGATAAGGTAACACTAGCCGCTATAACAGATAAACCCCCAACTATCAATGATTGGCCAGATCTGAAGTTTATGGCTTACTTAAGTTCATTCTAAATGTGTGTTTCTGAAGGAAAAGAACCATCCTTTTAAATTCACCATCATTTTCTTCATCATGTTCAGAGACACACAACAGTGCCTAATTGCAAAGGAGGCCAGTTAATGTGGTCTGCCGTGTTCTCAGGAAGAAGGAGAGTCAGGTTTGGTGACCTCCTGCAACCTCTGCTTCACCACACCTCACATTTTCCATATATGCCTATCAACGTCAATGTGTTTAAGCAAAGTGAACTCATTCCAGAGAAGGGAGAAATTGGGATAGCACGTATTAAGCATCTATTATATGCTTAAATCTGATCCTCATACACTTGCACACATTGTTTTATTTAATACTTAAAATTATGCTGCTAAGTGGATAAGATCACATTAGAAAGATTGTATAGATGGGAAAATTAGGGTCAAAAAGAAGTAGCAATTTGGACAAGATCACATGGTTAATGCATGTCAAGGGAAGGACCTGAATTTCAAACAGGAGATGCCCACTCGGTTTTCTTGCACCGTGGCCCTTTGGAAACACTCAACTGGTCACTTTGGACTGAGGCTTAGAATGACCTAGTCAGTTCTCAAAATCTGGGCATACCTGCCTGGGGCCTTAAAGATGGGGGGGGACTGCAAAGAGAGGGGACCTAGGTAATGGGACAGGGCTAGTCTTCAGTTTGGTTGTTCAATATGTATAATTTAGACACCATCTTTTTATCACAGGAAAGTGCACAGGCTCGACTCCTTCCTCAGTTTTCAGACCCGCCTCAACCACTTGTAGCCACCTGAGCTTGATTAAACCAGCCCACCTCCCTGAGCTTCAATTCATTCAACTGAAAAACAGTTTGTCAATAAAACTCCTTTCTTCTCGGGAGTGAGCTAAGAGTGTGTTCATAGACAGCCTGAGAGTGAATGTGCTTTTAAGCCCTTAGGTGCTATGTAATTATCATCATCATGGAAAATAGCCATTTGTTTTGCAGGAAAAAAGAACAGGAAAATCAGATTCTGGCTGTTTATGGGGAAAATACAAAACCTTGGTTCTGAATGCAGAGGGAGAGAATAGACAGTCTATTTTTTCCTCCTGTTGGTTCAATGATAGCTATTAATGTTGTTAAGTCTTACAGATTAGTCTTAAAAACACTTTTTTGAGGTCTTGTTGCAGTTGAAAAGCCCATGGGAGCGATTTCTAGTAATCTAAGTTAATAAACTATAAATTAACTTTATTTTCAAAGATTAATTTAAAAAACAATTACAAAAAAACACTTATGACCTTTGACAAAATAATTGTACCAGTTTTAAAACAGTTAAATGCTGATTAACAGACATATCCAGAAATTAGTGTACAAAATAAAAAGATACACAGAACCAGAGAACTTATTTTGTAACTACTTCCTTCCTTTTATGTAATTTTCTTTCTCCAAACTATAATTCCTTTCTAAACCATAAAATGTTTGACCAATGTCTGATGATGCTTATCCATAGAGATAAAACTTGAATTAAAAGAAGAGGCAAGAACTGGGGCTTCATTCATCTCTCCCATCAACTCTCTCTTTGTGGTCCTGATTTGTCAGAGAGAATGTACTGGAGTTTGCAAAAGAGAAAAAAAAAAAAAAAACAGAGCTTTTCTCCCAATGGTCTGCTTTCAGAATGAAGAAGGAGAAGTCAACATTTGGGAAGTGTTTCCCATGGACCAGGAGGTAATATAACACATCATTTAACTCTCCCAAGTAGCCTGGAGCACAGATTCCACTACGTCCCCATAACAATGAGAAAAGCAAGGCTCAGAGAGGCTTAGACACTCATGCTGTCTGTATTAGTCAATTTTCACACTGCTATAAAGAAATCCCCGAGATTGGGTATTTTATAAAGAAAGGAGGTTTAATTGACTCACAGTTTCACATGGCCAGGGAGGCCTCAGAAAACTTACAATCATGGCAGAAGTGAAGGAGAAGCAAGTACCTTCTTCTTCACAAGGCAGCAGGAAAAAGAGATAGTGAAGGAGAAACTGCCAACACTTAGAAAACCATCAGATCTCATGAGAATTCACTCACTATCACAACAACAGCTTGGGGAAAACCACTCCCCTGATCCAATCACCCTCACCCTCCCTTGACATGTGGGGATTACAATTTGAAATGAGATTTGGGTGGGGACACAGAGCCAAACTATACCATTGTCAAAGCATTAGGAAGTGCACATGCCAGAGTTCCAGTGCAGGCTTCCAGGACTTTAGAGACTGTTATTTTCTCTTAAAGAGATTGCTGAGTACCTGGCATCACGAACCCCACTGAAATTGGACTCTCCTTCTTTCTGTGGGATATATGGGCCAGGGTTCTCCAGAGAAACTGAACAAGTAGGTTGTGTGTGCACATATAGAGATTTGTTTGAAGGAATTGGCTGGTGTGATTGTGAAGATTTGATCAGTCCAAAATGTGCAGGGTGGGCTGTTAGGCTGGGGACTCAGAGATGAGCAGATGCATAGTTCCATACTACAGGCTGATTTCGAGTATTACATAGAATTTCTTCTTACTCAGAATAGGTCATTGTTTGTTCTCTTCAGGCCTTCAACTGATTGTATGAGGTCAACCTACACTGGAGAAGGCAGTCTGCTTAATCAAAGTCCACCAATTTAAATGTTCATCTCCTCCAAAAACACCCTCACAGAAATATCAGAATGTTTGACCAAATATCTGGGCACCTTGACCCATCCAAGTTGACACATAAGATTAACCATCACATGGGGAGTATTCATTATGGGATCCAAAGTGACAAAGAGAAAATCCAGAAGCACTTATCCTTGCATAAAAACTAATTGAAATCTCACGTTCTCTTGTCAAAGGGTTGAGGTCAAGGTCCACTGTTTCCAGAAAATAACAAAGACCCGGGTGACAAGGAGCACTGAGAAAATCATGGTACAAAAATGTAAAGACAGATGAACCCCAGATTTCTTAGTCTCAATGTAATCACTTTTCTTTTTAATTTGGAAAACAGTTACCCTGGACTCCACAATGAATGACCACCCATCAATGACATGTTCTTCTTCCCTTATGAATGGCATTTCCTTTGAACAAGTAAATCCATAACTTGAGGCCATACAAACTATTGACCTGCTGCAAAGTGGAATCTCTGCATTGTTGCTGTCTTCTCATCATAGGACTAGCAAATATTTCCTGACCTCTCATTGTGGGCCACATCCTGGAAGGCTTCTACCTGGGCTACTACAGTCACCTGCACAATCCTCCCTATCAACCTCACGGTTGTTACCCTCCCAATTTGGTATTGTCATTGGTGATTTGCAGTTGAGGAAACTGAGTCTCAAAGAGATGAGATGCATTTCCTGGGGACTCACAGGTTGTGGATGCCAGCTCCAGGTTTTGAATTTGTCCCTGTGCTAACACCTATGCTCATGACCACTGCCTCTTTCATCATCTTATTATTTGATTTTATTTTGACACAGGGTGTCACCCTGTCACCCAGGCTGGAATGCAACAGAGTGATCATAGCTCCTTGCAGCCTCAAACTCCTGGGATCAAGGATCCTCCTGTGTCAGCCTCCTGAGTAGCTGGGACTATAGGTGTGTGCCACCACACCTGGCTCATAATCTTTTTAGAATTTATTTTCCTTTGGTTTCTGTAATTTTATTTTCCTTTGTTTATTTATAAGGCACACTGCTTTGGGGTTTAAAACAATTCACTTTAAAAATAAAGTGTCCACATTTGGGGTACTGAATATGCTAGGTGGTGGTCACATAAGTGTGCTTATATACAAAAATTCATCAACCTGTGTGCTGAAGGTTAATGAGCTTTATGGAGGTATATCCTACATGAATACAGGATTTTAAAACTACAGAAATGGAAATTTACAAATAAGCAGTCAAAGACAAAACAAAGCAAAAGAACAAAACAATGAAATCAGAATCACAGAATCGTAGAATGTCTGCACAGAAAAAGACCCACAAAACTTGTTTTCTTTGTTCTGACACTTTTTTCACACAGCACTGTCATGGCTTGTCTATGAGTGCTCTGGTCATCTCGCCAGACCATGAGCTCACCAAGGGCAGAACGTGGCACATTTTGTCCCTTGACACAGGCTTGTAGGGTGATTAAAAGATTTTTCTGCTGTGATACATTTTATTTGCACAAGTTATCTGGTATGAGTCAAAAAACCTAATTGTATTGACAAACAGGCCCTTGGCAAAGATGTTTATTGCACACCTTAAATTTGCAAGGTTATCTCTTCTCATCTTACTGAGCTCTCACCTTAATCTTCCTGATCATCTCCTTCTTACCCCGTTAAGTGCCCACTCACCTAAAACACACTGGGTAATGATGTTTATTACCCAACAATGAAAATATTGTTATTTATGGTTATAATCAGGATGTCATCAAATATGAATGCTCACATTCGGTGAGGGCCTTTCAACTGATTGTTTATGTAAATGAAAGCGTTTGCTCATCATCACATCCATTTTGGGAAGAAACAATCAGCCAGACGGGTTGTTTCTGTCTATAATATCTTTTTAGTATTCAGTTCACTGAAAACCAATCTGCAACAAAAGAAAAAAAAAAACTACAAATTTAAGGTTAAATGTAAACCTATAACAAATGTTAGCGTGCCCTGGAATGACACAGGCAGAAGCTCAATTGCAATTCCTCTTCACTGGGAAATTTAGAATGGGCCTCCAATCCGGATGCGGTTTGCAATAGAGAAGTGGCCTTTCCATCCCAGTTTTTCCCACTCTGCACCAAGTGGACAAGGCCATTATGCAGTGGATGTAACCACCCTAGCCCTGGAATTGGGCCATCTATATGATCTCAAGGTTGTCACATTGGCAAGCGAGTCTTAGTTAACTTACCTGTTGTATTAGTCTGCTCTCACACTGCTAATAAAGACATACCTGAGACTAGTTTATGAATAAAAGAGGTTTAATGGACTCACACTTCCACATGGCTGGGGAGGCCTCACAATCATGGTGGAAAGCAAGGAGAAGCAAGTCACATCTTACATGGATGGCAGCAGCTGAAGAGAAAGAGAGTGTGTAGGGGAACTCTCCTTTATGAAACCATCAGATCTTATGAGACTATTTCACTATCACAAGAACAGCATGGGAAAGACCCGTTCCCATGATTCAATTACCTCTCACTGGGTCCCTCCCACAAAACGTGGGAATTCTGGGAGCTACAATTCAGGATGAGATTTGGGTGGGGACATAGCCAAACCATATCATCTGTAAATGGATGCTTGGATGGACTGTAAGTGAAAACTCTAAACATGTGTCCATAACAACCATCTCAGTGGATAGACTCCAATCTACTGTTAGGAAGGAGGGAAAATGTTCTGGCTCCAACATTTATGGTAACTAATGCTGAGGCTCTAAGTTATAATAAAAAGTAAAAGGAGCCCATTGTCCTATTCTCTAAAGGGGATACCCACTTATTTTGTAAAGAACCAGATAGTAAATGGTATTGACTCTGTGGGCCACTTAGTCTTTGCATTCCAAGTGTGTCTGTGTAGTAATAAAACTTTATTTGCAAGACATATTTGATCTGTGGACCATAATTTGTTGACCGGTGATCTAAAGCATCCTTACTTGAAGTATTATCCACAGATCATTAGTACTGCAAGATATTCTTTGCAAAAAAAAAAAAAAAAAGTCTCTATACAAGTAAGTTGGGAAATACTTCATACCTTTTCCCTCTAGGGTATTCACATAGTGCACATGATCCTTCCAAATCTGCTGCAAAGAAACTATTGAAAGCAGAATTTTTCCAAACTTCTTTCACCTTCCTTTGCACCCAGCCCCTGTGCCTGCCCAGAGGGCTCTTGCTTTGGGGAATGCAACTCTGAGCATGTTTTTGTTATCGGGCCCTGAGATGCTAAAAAAAGAAAGACTCTTGAAGCCACTTTGCTAACCTGTGATCCATCTTATAGGGGGTAGGATTGAGGTCTGGGAAGGCTAACAGATCTGGCAGGTAAGGCAGTAAACCCCTGATTGGTGAGTTACTTTGTCCTAATGGTCTGAAGATCGCCAAGCAACAGCCTTCTGACACAATGGAAAGATTACTTTGAGAAGAATAAAGAGACCTGAGTCTTTGTCTTCATGTTGCCCTTGGTTCACTTTGTGGTTCTGGAAAGCTGCTTCATGTTTCTGAGTTTCACCTGCAAAATCATTTTCCCCATCTGAAAAAGAAAGACATTTATTTAGAAAATTTTTGAAAGTTTTGCAGTGTTGTTGTTTCAAGCCTTCTTTTTCTTTCTTGTCTTTAAGGGCAGATCGAATGAATGTACAGGTAAAATCGCAGGATGAGGAAACTCAGAAAGGAGGATTAGCGCTTCTTTTCTTTTCTTTTTTCTTTTCTTTTCTTTACCTTTTTTCTTTCCTTTTCTTTTTTTTTTTTTTTCTTTTTTTCTTTTTTTTTTTGAGACAAAGTCTCAGTCTGTCATCCAGGCTGTAGTGCAGTGGCGTGATCTAGGCTCACTGCAACCTCCACCTCCCGGGTTCAAGCGTTTCTCCCACCCCAGCCGCCCAAGTAGCTGGGAAGATTACAAGCCCATGCCACCACGCCTGGCGAATTTTTGTATTTTTAGTACAGATGGGGTTTCACCATGTTGGCCAGAACTCAAGTGATCCACCCACCTCAGTCTCACAAAGTGCAGGGATTGCAGGCATGAGCCACTGCACCTGGCCGGATTAGCACTTCTTTAACCATGCGCTTGACTTTCTGCCTTTCAATTTTTTGTAAACAAAGCTGACCAGATTTTGGCTTCCCAAGTCAGAATCACGAGGGTCAAAGCCCCAAGGGAAAGACAAATACAGCAGCAGCAACAGCAGCACACTCACAAAGACAGACGGTGGACCTGCCGTCAGGAGCATAAGTCCTGAGCTGAACCAGGGTTCCTCATTCATTCCTCGTGAGAACTTGCATAAATTACCCACTTTTTTCCCTCTGGCCTCAGTCCCCCAATGTATCACTGGAGAGCGGTACTTTATAAACTGTTGTAATAAGCAAAGAATAGTTTTATTAATATCATAACTGCTGCCATCACTGATGACTCTACACCAAGTGTAAGAGGTGAAAGAAAAGGCTGGGCGCAGTGGCTCAAGCCTGTAATCCCAGCACTTTGGGAGGCGGAGACGGGCGGATCACGAGGTCAGGAGATCGAGACCATCCTGGCGAACACGGTGAAACCCCGTCTCTACTAAAAAATACAAAAAACTAGCCGGGCGAGGTGGCGGGCGCCTGTAGTCCCAGCTACTCAGGAGGCTGAGGCAGGAGAATGGCATAAACCCGGGAGGCAGAGCTTGCAGTGAGCTGAGATCCGGCCACTGCACTCCAGCCTGGGCGACAGAGCGAGACTCCGTCTCAAAAAAAAAAAGAAAGAAAGAAAATTGTGTGATGAATATTAAAACACTTCGTAGAGCTGGAAGGGTCATTGAGAAATCGGCTATCCACTTCCTAGCACTGCCTATTGTTGTACAGCCTCCTCCCCTGCAAAATGGGAGGCCTTTAAAGCCCCTTTAACTCAGAGACATTTAGAGAGAGTGATTTGTGATGTCTCAGACACTGTTAAATGTGTTTGATATATCATTATATTTATTCTACTAATATGATGATGGTACTAATGGGACATGCCTCACATAGGAACAGGGAGACAACCTCGATTTTACAAATGGCAGGGCAATCTCTCTCATGGAGGGATAGGAAAAAATTGGCCTTGAATCCAAAAGTTTGTATAGATGTTTAAAAAAAAATACATGACTTTGCTTTCTTGAAAATTTATCCAATTGAATTTCCTTTCAAATGAGAACTGAATGATTCCTTCTCTTTAGCTAGACCTGGGCTTCATAAATACCATCTCTGCACAGTATATTACGCACATCATTTATTCAGCAGATATCGTAATATATTCAGGGCTGCTCTTAGGAAGAGAAATTTCAATATTAGATAAAAATAGTGAGATGGCGACGGTAACAGTGTTTGTCTGGTACACAGGGTAAATAGGATTGTTAGCGATTGCTAAAGGCTTCAGGAAAAGATAGGGAAACAAAGATAGCTCGTGCCAGATTCTGAGCCAAGCAGTTACAGAGGTTCAAGGAAGCTTGATTACCTTCTGCCACCGCGTACTTCTAAGCAGGCCCAGAGATGAGTTCCCCCTTTCTTATATTTTCTTGTAAGAATGGCTGAATGTTATCCTAATTAGAAATCTGCTCAGATTTGGAAACAGGCTGGCGTTGTCTTCTCTCCCTAACCCTCCATCCTCCCACTTCTCTGTATGTCTCTCTCTCTCTTTCTCTCTCTCTCTCTCTCTCTCACACACACACACACACACACACACACACACACACACAGGAACTCATGATAATGTCCACTGTCCACAGAGTCAGAGACTTGTCTGAGCCTGTCACCCAACTGGATTGACACAGGCTCTGGGCCTCTCTGTATGTGAGTTCCTGGATCTGCATGGGCAGTGATTGGACTGACAAATCTCTCCAAGCCTCCCTGCCCATGTCCTCTACATCCAAAGTGCTGGCCTGTATGGAACACTAACAATGCCCAAGTCTGGTTCTGTGTTTTATACGTATCAACTCCTTTAATCCTCACAACACCCAGGGAGATATGCAGCATTAATCCCTTCCTTTGGTAAGGAATCTCTCCACCTGACAGACAAGGAAACAGGTGAGGTACCAAGAATTTAAGGAATTCACTCAAGGTCACATCCAGAAAGTGGCCAAGCCAGAATTCCAACCTAAGCCACGTGGTTTCAAAAGCACAGAGCAGAAAGCCCAGCACAGAGCCCAGCCTCAAAGGCACAGAGCTGCAGTGAATGCCCCTCTGGTAGACACTCCAGAGCAGCGGCTCCTGTATGTCCACTCACATGTGCGTGAACACTTATGAATGTACCCGACACTCTGCTTGGCACACGCAGAACTGAGACTTGCGGAAGTGTGCTAGTGTCATCAGAACCAACCCAGGGTTGGTTCAGGGGAGACTGGCTCGGGGAAGAAAGAACTGCAATTTAGAAGAAGAAGAAGTCAGTGCAGCAGAGGAGGTCCTGCAGATCCCAGACAGCAGGGAGGCAGCCTAGGGCTAAAGGAGTCGAGGGGCTCCCAGTGAAAGACACATTCGCAATGTGAAGGATGGGTCAGATATGGAAATGGGAAAGGCAAGCCAGGTGAATACACAGGACAAAGAAGCACAAAGTGAGAGGTGGGCAGGCTCTCACAACAATGGGGCTGGGCTCAGGGCTGCTTTGTGTGAGGGAAGGGAGACAATAAGGCTGTAATAGCAAATTTGAACTATTTTTTTTATTATTTTGTTTTAAACAAAGCTGAATGCCAATGAAGTGTCTGCAGGGGCTTTGGAAAGTCTGGTTGAGTTTTTGCACAAGGGTTCTCAGGCAAGCTTGTAGAAGCCTGGCAAGGTTGCAGCAGAGCCTGTAATTCTCACCCTTCTCAAATCCTCCCAAAAGCCTATACAACGGTAGACCATGCATTTCTTTATTATCTTCTACACAGGGACCACCTGGATCCTTATCTAAGAACATAGACTTCAAGTTAAACTACAGTTAACCAACCTCCTATTCATTCTTCTCATTTTTTTTCTGAGGCTAGGGATAAGATGCTTACATAGATACACTATGCATTTCATGGTTCTATTTATTTCCTTTTTGCTTTTACATGTGAGGCCCAGGGGGCCCACTGCACAAGAGGATCCCGGGAATGCGTGGGAACCATTAGTGCTCTGTGGGACCAGAGCTTGCTCTAGCAGCCATTGTTTTTGCCTCATTAAGAACTTTCTTGTTTCTTCACCCACCAGTAATAGTTGTTTGTTGTTGTTTTCTCAAGCATTCTGACAGTTTCAAAACCACGAAGCATGACTCAATCCTAGTGGGGGCTCAGTTTAATTCTCTGAATGAACAGAATGCAATTACATATGTAGGAAGATTTTTTAATCTTTCTTTATCTACTCTGTTCACCCACCTTAAGAACCAAGCTCCAAACTGAAGTACAGCAGGTGATGTGTGTGTTTCTCTCACTTTCACCTCCTGGAGAGCCAACTCCTCTAGCGAGGGCCTCCATGTACATGTTCCCACTTAGCCCCCATTATTTCTTCAGGGTCAACTTCCTTATTTCCTTTGACAGTTGAGAAAGTTGAAGTTTAGAGTCATTACATAATGCTGAGAAGCATAGAAAGTGGTTTAAAAAAAATAAACAAAAATGCACCTGATTCTAAAGTTTGTGTTCTTTCCACTACACTTAATTTGCTTCTCCTAAATGAAAAAAAAAAAGGTATACACGTAGGAAGCTTCAAGTTCAGTCTCACTCTCTGTAAAATGAGATAGTGAAGATTACTCAAAAGCTGACTGGAAGTATTGAATTATTCCTGGCTTATACATTGTAGGGGATAAGGTAGGTAAATTCAGTGCTAATTGAATTTTGTGTTAGGCTATTCTCATACTGCTATAAAGAAATACCTGAGGCTGGGTAATTTATAAAGAAAGAGGTTTAATTGGCTCATGGTTCCCCAGGCTGTACAGGAAGCGTGGCTGGGGAAGCCTCAGGAAACTTACAATCATGGTGGGAGGTGAAGGAGAAGCAGGCACATTTTACATGGCTGAAGCAGGAGAAAGAGAGAGAGGGGGGAAGGGGCTACACAGTTTTAAACAACATGATCTCCTGAGAACTTATTCACTGTCACAGCAACAGCAAGGGGGAAGTCCACCCCCATGATCCAAGTACCTCCCACCAGGCCCCTCCTCCAACACTGGGGATTACAATTCAACATGAGATTTGGTGGGGGCACAAATCCAACCGATATCAAATTTCAATCTGGATCTTTTAAAGGAAGAATCAAAGGAATGCTCTAATGCGTTGCTGAGTGGATAAGGGAACCGGAAGTACGAGAATTCAAATGACTTGTTCAATTTCACATGGCTCATTACTTGGTCCTTTGATTCTAAATCCAGCATGTGGGGTTTAGCCAACGGATTGTTTGGAAAGAACAATTGGACTAGATCCTCTGATTTCTCTTCTTCCGTCTCATCTCCTGATTTAATTTCTTCCTCTTTCCCTTTCCATTTCTATCAGTATAGAATAGAGAAAACAAACAAACAAACATCAAGAAACATAGGTTTGGATTTTTCTCCTCTTTTTTTGCTCTGTGAGTCTGCAAAAGTCTCTTGAACTCTCTGAGATTGATTTCTTCCTACATAAAAGGAAGGAATTGGCCTAAACTATTTTAAGATTTTAAATCTTAATGTCTCCCTTCCTCTCCCTTGCCACATTCACCTCCTCCTCTTGTGATCTAGTCTCCGGAAACTGGAAGATTACAAGCAGAAAACTAGCCTGATACACTTAGCATATGCAAATGCTGTGCCAGAGAGACCACCAAAGCTTGGATTCCTCCTTCTGACTCTCCAGAGAGATGTAGGGCCAAGCCTTTCAGCCAGGGCAGAAGGATTCTAAGTGTCTAAGCATCTCAAGTACATAAAACTTAACTAGCCTTCTGCTCTGGATTCTGCTCCAAGCCAGTTCCACCTCATCAAAACACCCCTGGGGTGAGCTGTGATTCCTGGGAGCCTGTCCTCCCTCAAGACAACAGAAAGTGCTTCCTCTTGTGCCTCTCAGGAGTGCCATGCCTATTGCTCCACCTTACCAAGAGCAAGCAAAGCCTGAGAGCAGGATTTGCAAATAAGGGATGGGGAATGGAGGCCTGGGGAAAGTGGAAAGAGAGTTAAGAAAGGAAGACGGAAGATGCAGGGGGTGGAAAATAGGAACTGAGGACTGAGCAGCAAGCAGGAAGAAAGAGAAGGGAGGCAGGGAACCCAGCAGGGGCACAGGCAGAAAATAAGACAGAGG
The DNA here is from genome assembly GCF_003255815.1 of Theropithecus gelada. Classification (NCBI taxonomy): domain Eukaryota; kingdom Metazoa; phylum Chordata; class Mammalia; order Primates; family Cercopithecidae; genus Theropithecus; species Theropithecus gelada. Next base: position 99,132,401 of record NC_037675.1, on the reverse strand, counting down.
CAGGAGCAAAAGGGAAAAGCCCGTGGTGCTAGTTTGAGGCACTGCACCTTGCATAAATTCCAAAATTTATCACTTCTACTAAATGTAACTGGAACTTACTGTACATTTACCAGACAAGCTACTGCACTTTGCAGTATCCTTGAGAGATGGAGGTGGATAGAGGGACTGTTACTTTTTGCCATCATGAGGAGGACACAGACTCTCAGACAAGATAATCCTTCTGAAGCTACTTGAGAGTGAAGTGCAGACCGAGGCCCCTGGATTCTAGAGCCCAGAACCCCCAGTCGGCCTGGACTTCCAGCCTCCAAATTCAGGCCTATTCTGACCCAGCTCAGACACATAGCCAAACTCAAAGGCATGAAAATCAATGAGAAAACATGAGAGAAGATGATTCTTAATCTGAACCAGACACACCAAAAGACTTGGAGGCTAGGTCCCAAATGCACCACCCCCAACCTCGATATTTCTTTTGTATATTACAGGCCAGCAAAATTAATGTCTGCTTGAAAATCACACAGAGGAGGCTGGTGTGACTGCAAGTCTAGCAATGAATGCACTTAGTAATTCTGTAATTTACCATTTGACCACAAATATATGGCTAGCAGGAGGGAACAAGTGCTGGGGACTAGACACAGTTAAATCAGAACAAGCATCCATCCTTCAGAAGTTTACCACGTGGTCAAAGACTAAATGTATGTGTTCAAGTATCTTTTTTTTTTCTTTGTCTGAGGCATGGCCTCACTCTCTCACTCTCTCACCCAGACTGGGCTGCAGTGGTGTGATCTCGGCTCACCGCAACCTCAGCTTCCCAGGCTCAAGCAAATCTCCTGCCTCAGCCTCCCGAGTAGCTGGGATTACAGGCACGTGCCACCACACCTGGCAAATTTTTATATTTTTAGCAGAGATGGAATTTCACCATGTTTGCCAGGCTGGTCTCGAACTCCTGATCTCAAATGATCCACCTACCTTGGCCTCCCAAAGTGCTGGGATTACAGGCATGAGCCACTGCTCCCAGCTAGTTCAAATATCTCTTTTCAAAGATTTTTAAAAAGGAATGAGAAAGGAAAGTCTGTGTGGTTTGGCTAATGAAGCATAAGCTTCAGTGCTGGCCTGGCATCTTTAACCGATTAGCTCTGAAGTCAGATCAACCTTGTAGGTCCTCAGTTTTCTCATCTATAAAATGGAGCAAGCAAGAGTCATGATATCCAGATGCTGTGCAGACTCCAGGTGATCCTACGGTATACTCGGTATACTCGATATGCCTGGCATATCATCAGGGGCCCCACACATGCACATGTTTCCCTTTCATTCCAAATAGGGAATGTTTTTTCCAGTTTTAAGTTGATGCTATTTCCTCATCTGCATTTTTTTTTCCATTCTTAATAAGTTGAGTAAGAGGGACAGTGAACTGAAAAGGGAAAACATGTGAAAATGCCGAGAATTCTGAAAATACATCTTTCCAAATTGTGCAGCTTGGTGTTGGCAAGATGACAAGGGCCCCAGAAACCGGGTGCAAACACAGCACAGCAAAATCACGCAGCTTGCGTGTGCAGTATATGTATGTTACATGCCAACTGCTGAACAAGTGCTTTTAAACAAATGACAAATATGATACGATGCTCTGAGGATCAGGCCAAGTGAATGCAAGGGTTTTCAAGATTCAGATGTGGACACGAGGTTCCTCTCGTTCCCCACCCACCAGCCCTTGCCAAGCCCGAGACCCCATCACAACACTCCTTTTGCCTCAACCTCTCTATCCGCGGCACCACACGCATGCACACACCATCAAGAGACCACAACTCCATCCCTCGTGTTAAGCATGTAGGCTGTAGAATATCGGACGGCACATTATTTTCCCAATCAATTTACAAACTTAACTAATAATTTAATTCACCGCATGACAAATCCACTAGCTCATGCCGAAAGCAACTTAAATGGAACGGTCATAAAATTCCCTTCTACGCCTTTGCTTGATGCCGTCGTTAAAAAAGAGAAGGGATGACGAAGTGAAAGGGAAAGTGCAGTGATTCTTTTATGTGAAGATTACATTTAAAAATAACCGACTAACCGTCTGCACTTTTCGGGGGCCTGACGTCTCGAAACGCATTTAGATTGATGCAGGCTGGGGCTGAAGTTCTCGTGCTGAGTAAACAGTCAAGTGTTCTTAATAGGAATTGCAGTTTCTCGACATCTGTTAGGGAAAAGGGAATGGCGAAACAACAATTTAGAGTGAGATTGGTTTTGTTAAATGCATTTAAATTCCAAGATTAGTGGTGTTCTTTCTTTTTCAATTAGCATTTACTTGTAGAAAGGTTACAGATGAAAGGGCTGGGGAAGAGATCGGGTGGATTTTTTTTCCTTACTGAGAGGACACTCCAAAGCATAGTAAAGCTAAAATAGGAAGAGAACATGAAACTTAAAAGAACTTAAAACGGATGCCAAATTGAGACTGCAAATCTTGAAGGGAAAGCATTTAAAATAAAATAAAATAAAAATAAAGTGAAGTTGAGTCTGGATTTGATGATCCTGTCCTCTGGGCAGAAAAATCATAAATTGCTTTGAGAAAATACAGGGATTTCTATTTTCCAAGCCAGTTACTAAGCAAAATTTGTGTTATTTCTCAAATATATGCCATGGTTCTGTGTGAGTGTGTAAAGAGCTGTAACTAGCTCACTTTTTTTTTTTTTTTTTTTTTTCTGATAGAAACATAAACAGAGACGAAAAATGTAGGGAATGTTTCACCTGTTTTACTGCCATTAAATAAACCTCATCTGCTACCAAGCTGTTTTGGGTGACATTTGCTAAATAAATACATTTTGTGGGAGACTTGAACACTGAAGCATAGAGACATGCAACCGATGTTCTCAGATGAATCCTGTTTGCTTCTCAGTGCCTATACCCCTACCCCAGGGGGATAGTGAAGTGGTAAATTCAGGTTTATGTTTCCACATTGGTATTTTATTTCCAAACTTACACAGCTACAACCAAAAGTACATGCTTTTGTTACTAGCATTTCTTGTAATTCTCTCTCTCTTTCTGCTCCCTAACCCAATTTTCCCCTCTTCCTAACTACCTTCCTCCCTCCCTCCACAAATATCTTTATTGTATTTTTTTTTTAATTAGGGAGTATTCACCATTTCTTTACACTTCTATATGGATTTCACTTTAAAAAATTCTATCAGCATGTATATTTTGTGCATGTCTGAAACCTTTAAAATATTGTTCAATTTTCATGATTATTTAAAAATATGTTTATTGAGTACTTGCATAAGGTGAAGGCATTGCTGCTATTTCCACTTAAAAAACTAATAAATATATTTTAAAAGAATGTCTGCCAAGACTGTTCTCTGACAAAGTATCTCTGTGGATATTTAAATGGCACCAAGATGGATTACTGGTTCTGATTATTTCTCATGTAGGGTATCAGCGATTTTGCAGAAATCATAATTGACAAAAATGATGGAAAGGAAGCTTTGAATATGGGGTGTTGTCATTGCACTGGCTGGACAACCAGATGGAGCTATTCTCAGTCCCCAGCACACAGGCAGAGAATCTATTCAACAATAACCAAAGAGGTATACAGTTCTAGAACATTCTGCCACCAGACTTCAGGCACCAGGAGGCCTCCATAGGCAGGGTTCCTCGGGCTTCTCAGCTGGCTTCCTTGGAGAAATTTCATATGCTGATTCCTTTCAATTATCTGTCAATTTTCAAAATGCAAATAGAAACATGCAGTCATCACTTTGGTACTCACCAACTGATTTCTTCCAAGCACCCAGACCATAAGTGAATGCAGTTCAATATGTTCTCTTCCTTTTTTTAAGTGGAGTTAATATTACTGAGCAGATTTTGGTCAGCTTCCAGGAACCCAGTGTGTGGAGAGGCAGTATTTTATTTTAGAAGCACAAGTTGGTTTGAAAAATGTGAACTTATCCCAACTCTTTCTTTGTCTCATCTTTCTTACTAGACATATTTTATTTTCCTAAAGAAAACATAAATAAAAACAAAAAAAAATGTCTTCATTGATACACACACACCCACACACACACACACACACACATACACACACACACACACACAATTTAGGTCAAATTATTTTTATTACTTACGATGTCTTTAATTATTTTACATATTTATAACACAAAAAAGTAAGAAGAAAAGGAAAAATTGTGTATAACTTTAAGAACAGGAGACAACAAATAATAAATATTTTGCTATGATTTCTTTTTCATATTCTATGCATATACATTTTATGGAATTGAGTTCACACTGTTCACACAATTTTGATTTCTCTATTTTGACTTTACCTTTATCAATAAGCATGTTCTTTATATCACTAAAATTTCTTTATTAACATAACCTTATACATATACACAAAATGTTAGCTAATCATTCATCTGTTTACGGGCATTTTGTAATTTCCAATATTTTTTCCTTTATAATTTCGGGTAATGTTTAAATAAGCCAATTTATGGAAAAGAGCTACCTATGTTGGATTACTTGCTTGAAATGAATTCCTGGAAATAGAATTACTGGGTCAAAGGATACCAACATATTTAATGTCCCCAAAGGCATATTGGCAAATTGTCTTCCATACAAATTATATCAATTTACCCCCTGTAACTAGTATATAAAAGTGCCTGTTTCACAGTACCTACCTTGCTCCAAGATCTTTTAAAATCTCTGCAAATTTGAAAAATGAAAAAAATGATAACTATTGCCTGGAACAATGTGTTAAAAGATGTACTGAGCAATACATTTATTTTAAAAAATTTTTAATTCACACAAAAAATGTAAAAGCTTGTACACGGGATGTTTTCTGACCAATAAATGCTAAAAAGCCATAATGTTTCATCATACATAGTAGATTATTTTGTTCGAAAACCTATTACATTTTGCATGTTGCTATAGCAGTCTTTCTAGTCCAGAAAACACTTCACTGAAACAGCAACAATATCAATTTACTGCGTACGGCTGCAGGCAGCTCACACTAGATTCTAAACATGATTCAGTGGGCATCTTTAAGAGTGGAATATCCATGACTTATCTTGCCAGGCTTCGTACTATGCCAGTGGGGAAGGTGGATGGTGCCATTGTTATTTGGGCAGCCATGCCGAGCTCAAGGAAGAAAGCTGAAATTGTTTGAAAGCCTGGTTTAAGACAGTCTTTTTGAGATTTAGCCCTAGAGAACACTCAACTAAACGACCAAGAGAGGTGGAGAGAAGACTGTTAAGAGGTGCAGAAAAACCCAACAACAGAATGAAAAGACATACGAAGAACCTTCTCATGCAAATGAACTTACCATAGAGAACTCAGAGGTCACTGAAAAGCACCTTTGTGCTCTAACAGTACAAGGTTCAAAAAGGAAAGATTCAGTCAATAATTGCTGTGTTTGTCTAAATCTGTATTCCCCCAGGCTATTGTGTTTTCCAAGTTAATAAAGTCAATCCTATTCCTTGAAGTTTTCTACTAGACATTGGAGTTTCCCTCTAAGGCTCAACCTACAGCAAACCCTAAAAGATCTCAAAATAGCCCTAATAACTGAGGGTGGATTTTGAGGGTAAAGGAAAGATCAATTACTCTTTGAATATACTCAATATATAAATTAGCACCAAAAGTATCTCTATTTATATGACTGTAATCATGTATTCTTCTTCATCAGAAGTTGCCAGCAATAGTGAGTAGACACTTTAACACCACTGATTATTCAAAACCAAATAAAAAAAACAAGAAAGAAAAGGAAAGAAATTAAAAATCCACCAACTTAAAGAAGCACATTCTACCTCCCCAAATCCTCAATTCCCTTAACTGTCAGATTTTTTTTTAACTGAGCCAGTCTTCAGAGATGATGGCATTTTTTATTGTAAGAATATTCCTTCTAGTGATCAATTCCCGCTTAATGAAGTGTTCCCTAAATTAAATCTACCCTTTCTGAAAGGTTACTCCCCAAACAAAATGAACAGGAAAATGCCTCCAGTCCATATAAATGTCATCCTGCCCTCCAGTAAATCTGTTTTAATCACTATTTTTAAGGAAGCAGCCCGATTGAATAGGAGAGAAGCTCAATTACCTTGTATACTAAGACAACTGTCACAGGGGGTCACAAACAGTGCCTTTCAGAGGCGCCTTCCTCCGGAGAGATGCAAGACACACTTTGTTCTGCAAATGATTTGTCCTTTTCCTTTTTTTTTAAAAAAAAAAAAAACAGAGAACCATGTCCCACTGGTGAAAAGAAGAGAAGGAAACTGGTAACAATTGAGGACGTACTATGCTAAGGCTCTTTCA